>NC_142374.1:15713392-15870714 GCF_059441005.1 Hippichthys cyanospilos
AGCAGACATCATAACCTTTACATGATCCACTCCATTTTAGTAATATTTCTGTGGACTCAGATGTTGGTTCAGTCTGCTCGCTTCTTTTATTGAAAATAAAGCCATAATAACCTCAGCTAACATGAGCTGCTCTTAGCTGCAACAGGCACTGGCTGCTAATAGCCAACTGACCTATACCCTCTTGCTCGTCCTGTTACGGTAATTATTACAAGTAAGAATACGCCTGATTTAAAAATGTGCATCAAAAAATCAACCTATGTGGCTGACGGATCACTCTTCCTTGAATGGTATCGGAAAAAAAAATCAAATGTTTAAGCTGCCATTTATAGACTCCAAGCATACTTTTGGCCAACATTTTTTGGGGAAAAAAAGTGTGCCTTATATTTGGGGAATCACGGTAAATAAAATGTGTTTCATTTGCAGAATTAAAAATGTTTACAGAATCATCGAGCCTTTTTAAAATAATATTTATTATTTTCTAACGAAAAATTCAACTAAATATGTTTCTTTACAATTATATTGTCCATGCGCTCCAGTGGTCAACACAGTATGTTGATTAATATTGCATTTGTGGAATATGAATCCATCAATCCATCAAAGTGTTGAAGTGGTTGGCATATATGAAACAGAGTAACACACAATGACTGCACCACATGTTAGAATGTTGACTGGACTGCAGGAACAATGCATTTACAAATAAACACCAAAAGCTTTCAGCTCATTTGGGCACACCGCACAGCGTGAGCAAAAAAAAAAAAAAAGCAAAAATCAATAGACACACTGCTGCAGGGCAGCCTTTCTTGGAGACTAATTGGTATCCATAAGTCACCAAAACAACTATTTATGCCCCGTTGTACAGCTGCTAACCGGATATTAACACCGATGCTTCAATTTTGTTTAATTTCTCTAAAGGGAAGACGGAGGACACAAGTGTGCACTTTATTTCTGCGCTAATCAATGTGTTGCAGTTTGCAGAACATTATCATTTATTTTCAGACCGAAGTGTGCGTTACAGAAAAACTATCCTCCTCCTTTTTCTCCTTAATCATACCACTTTTCCAAATCTCTGTGTGACTTCAAGGTCACACTGTCCTATCTCACATAAAGCACAAAGAGCTCCAATCTAGACCTGAACCCTGAGTCCACAGAGGCAGCCTCCATGATTTTCTCAGTGAAACATAATAAGAACATGTACATTTTGGAGGAAAGGCGGGCAGGTGCCATGTGGATGCAAATACCATCTGCTGTCCTCCTCCCCCACTGCTAAAATGAAGGGATGGCAACTTGTGGTGGGGCGGATGATAAGCATTTCAACACGCCATTTCAAACTTGAAGTGATCAGCATTCCTTGGGCCGGGCTGCTCAGTAAATAATTGAACGACTCTTATAGGGTCAGCCCCATTTAAAAATGGCATCCCTTCCTTCCCCGCATGTCCAGATTTAGGTCAGATGACAACAATGCAGGGGGATCGAGGGTTCAGCAAGACTAAACATTGCCATCATGTGGTAAGTATGGTAACTGCAACCATTCGGTATAGTGGGGGAAAAAATCTACACTACATACAGTACACACTCCTGTTCAGACACCAGTTTTTTTCGACATTAAAAATGATATTTTTAAAACTTTTCCTACATTAATTTGACCAACAACCTCTACCACTTAATTGCATAAAAAAATCTTCTGAGAGTGGAGTTAAAAATAGCAGCAAAAATGTGGTTATGTTCAATTGTAATTTCGCATCTCTACACAAATTTCATGCTGTGTAAATAGCTGTCCTATTAGTGTGGCTTGCGGTTACTAATGATGCTTTCGAAAATCAATCCAGTCCACAAAACAAATTCACACCAACTTTCTTTCTTACGAAATACTGTACTCGAAATCATATTGTTGTGATATGGTGTGATTAGTCAGCTAGCCACCAATGCGATAAATAAAAAGACAACTTAGTCATTATTAATAAAGATCTTTTGCATACTATCATTACTTATTCAAATGTAAGGATGTTGTTCATTCACATCATTTATAAAGTATTTGAATGAAAGAGACACGATTCAACATTTCTAGTGTTGCTTTTGTGCTGAATTCATTCAATCAAAGGTCCTTCGCCCTAGGAGATAATAATAATCCGAGTTAAGGTTTAAGATTTTCTTCTTCAGAGGTTCAATCAGTCATTATTGTCTATATCAAAACATCTTCGACACGTTATTGACATTTAAAGTTGTATTGAAAGAACGTTGGAATGTTTGAACCTATTCTTACACAATTAATAGTGACATCTGCGGAAAAAAAGCAAGCCTCTGTGAGATGAACATTGTGCATATTGATGACGCAAACTCACCGGAGGTTTGCTCGCTTTGGGTGTCTCCGGAGTGTGTGTGGGCAGGTGAGGAGCTCCAGGAGGTTGACTGGCTGAGGCCCGCAGATGAGCGGCAGGCCCAGTTGTCCAGCAGGGGCACCCACATACAGCTGTCTTGGTGGCATGATCCTCCTGCAACACAAGCACAATGAGAATACATAAGAAGTTCAACATCTTCAGGGACAGATGCCATGGCTGGCCGCAGTACCCTGTGTTTTGTCTCATCACTGAATCACTCAAAGATCAGAATTTAAGATCTTTTTTTAAAAAATCACTACCAATCAATTCTGTGTCATATATCTTCAAATCAGATCGCTTTGATTACTCAAAGCCTCTTTCATCATGCACGTCACGATATAATCACCAAAGTCAATAGAATATTGTATAAACCATGACAAAGTATTAGGTGGACAGACACAACATTCACACAACATAATCACTTTCAGTGGACTATTTGAATAGATTTTATACAATCAATATCTAACTTACATCAATAAGCGTGTTTTATCTTAACTAGCGTCACAATTAGCATCCAATTAGCACATTGAGTACATATAATGTATGTGTTAGCTGATTAGCTATTCGTGATTAGCGTTACAAAAAATATGATGCAGCATATCAAAATGGAGTTGTGTAGTTTTTGAACTGAGATTACCTATTTTCACATTGGATTTTATAATTGTATCGTTTATCACAATGAAACTCGCCAGTTTCTTTGACCATGTACTGTTTTATAGATTTGCGCCATCATGTGGTAGAATGATGTATTATCTCTAAATGGGCATACGCAGGTTTAGTGATCACTGTACTATACGTTTTACGTGGGTTACAGATCATGTATGGTTTTATAAATCACTAATGAAACTGTGGAAAGGAAATTTACATTGAGTCCATTTTTTTTAACCGAACCCTACCCGGCACAACGATCAAATGATCGCAGCCTCCTATAATGTTACAAGACTCGTGTATTTTTAAAAGGGCTTTAAAATTCTTTTGAGCTCCTTCGAAGCATGACAGTCAGAAAAGAAGGTGTTATTGTTAAGCTGTTCACTCAAAGGTAGGGTTACAAAATTCAAGGTTGGAAACTTTCCATGGGAATACATACAAGGAGAGCTACAAACTGGAAGGTTAGCCGGTAACAGTAACATACATATTTTAGGAAAGCCTTGACAATGTATACAAGTTTATGAGCATATACTGTATGATGTAGCTATTAAAAACAAAACAAAACAAAAAAGGAACATGACCACAGGGAAAAAATAAAAAACACAGGGTTGATTAGCATTGGTTAAATTAATATCCAAACTTCATGACTCAGTGATGAATCTTCACGCACATGTTGGACTGTTGCCTACATCACGTCACCTTGATGGAGCCCCATAAGAAAAGTGCCAGTGGCCAGACAGGCTGGTGCACACAGAATCAGAACGGTGAATTTTGTCCAAGACAGCACTAGCAGCAATCATTACCTGAAGCTTCATAAAGGAAGCTGAAGCATTTTCCCCCCTGAATAAGCATATTTAGTCCATTAATGAAGCACATTGCACCATTGCACCAGCGATGATTGACAAAGTACAACTAGACAAGATAGATGATTTGGAAAGTGGTCAGGCAGGAGTGAGCGTGTCTCGGTCTAATATGACTGCACTCACTGAGTGAAAAACTGTCATTAACATTTTCAAAATGCATGGAGACATTAGATTGAATCAATACATGAGCAGGTGCTTTCGAGATCAACTTCCTGCCTGGCTGATAATTTATTTAAACAAAGGACTATGCAAAAAAAAAAAAAAAAAACATGTACCATATCCCATTTTTAATGGGTTAAAAAAAATGTAATACATGAAGTGATTGTTGCTCCATTAAAACAAATGCTATTATTGACATCAATGTGCACAACAAAGCCAAAGTACACACAAAAATATTCATTTACCAACTACTTGATAATAAAATAAAGAGCGTATCAACAGCTATCACTGCATACAGTACATAAATGTTAGGTAAAGTTTGCGTATGTGTGTGTGCGTTAGTGTGTGTGTGTGTGTGTGTGTGTGTGTGTGTGTGTGTGTGTGTGTGTGTGGAGCCTGTAGGGCATTTTAATTGCGGCATGTCCATTATAACATGACTCCTCAGAGCCAATGTGCACCTAAACAGCTTTTAAACAGCCTGCATTAGTGATTGCTTAAAAGCCAGAAACATTTTCCGTCAAATCAGAAGGTATATTTTCAAGTCAGCAGGAAAAGGTAGAGCTCATATAAGTGCTCTTCAAAAGACGTCAGATCCCCTCCCATGTTTGTTTATTGAAAGGGATACTTTACTTATTTAGCCATTTTCAGCAGTAAAAAGTTCATTTGTTGTCTGTAATTAATTTGCAAACTATATTAGCTTTTGTGTTCGGATAGTATGTATGAAATCACATTTAGCCACTTTTTGTTGGCTGAATATGACATCACATGGGCTGAGGGCTCAGCTAACAACAGCTCAGCTTGTGAATGTCACATGACCAAACGCTCAAAAGAGGTGAGCTGTGATTGGGTGTTACCTGAGCCCTAAGCACGTGATAGTCCAGTCAACTGAAAGTAGCAAAAATGTGTTTTTAAAGGTATTGATAGTTTGTGAAACTCCCCAAGTAAAGTATCCTTCTAAGTCTTATACTTAATCAGTAAGATTGAAACCTACTTTCTTGCCTCAATTTTTTTCAGAACAAAACAATAACTGTAATACACAAACATTTATGAAAGTATTACAAATAAAAAAAAGTTTAAAAACAATGTTTAGTGGTAGTAATATACACACAAATACTACAGTACAATATTTACATGACTTATCGTGTGCAAATGATAAATACATATCCAAAATGTATTTCTGTGAATGGGGCATGTCTTAGATTAGAAGGTGTGTCTTAAACATTTAGATCACATCAGCAACAGCACAACAGCAACATTAAAAAAAATTGTAAACAGCAAGCATCAAACTATCTAAATAAAAACTGTATTATTAGCCATGTTTGAAGTTGACTGTGACCACTCCCACAGCGCTGCAGGCCCCCCTCAGACAAATTCACCAAACTACATTTGTCTGCGAAAATACTAATATCGGCTGTAAGTTGTCCAATTAGCTTAACAAATAATGATTATAAGTAAAAAGTTACAAAGATATATAGAGTATACTGTGGTGACAATTTAGCAAAAATATCCAGTTAAAAAATGTGTGCTCTTTTATATTGGTCTTCTATATTGGAATTCTATTTACTGCAATAAATGACCTGTGAAGTGTTAACGCAGATTTCAATGATGGCTTCAGGGTTCAGGCTTCAACTTCACATACTGTACAGTATATGTGAACACAGACCTATTAGCAATGAGAATATGGTCATAGTGTTTACAATTTGTGCACGTACGCCTCAGGCCATGATGATCTGTACAGTAACAACTAATAGAAGTTGCAAGCGTGCATGCATGGGTGCATTCAAAATCAGCTCATTAAAGTGAATGGCTGTCTTGCTCTGTGGCTCGCCACTAATATTTACGCACATATAACATGTTTCCCTCGTTCATTTGCAAAGATTCACATGGAATTACTTTTGAAATATACCATCATTTGGTTTAAGGATATAGATATTTAATTCAAAGTTCGTGAATAAATCTACACTAAAAGATCTGATTTCATCTGTTGTTTTATATAAAATGATTTGGCACGCTCAGAGCATAACTTTAAGCGATGACAAGAGTAAATGATCTCCTTTTTACTTAGTGGTTTGCAATCAACTTAAGAACTTCAGTGTCCAGAGGATACTTTTCAGTGACTGCAGTGCGATCATTTTTTTTTCTATTATTTGGATATTTACTATAGGTAAAGAATAGAAAGCCAGTATATATATATATATATATATATATATATATATATATATATATATATATATATATATATATATATATATATATATATATATATATGCATTTTCAGTTACACTTTTTAATTAAAGTACTGTATTAGAATAATTCCTACCAGCTATGTCAGGAAGATTAACAAATATGGCCACTATGTCATTCCCTATTTACGTATGACATAAGAAAAGAAGAAAAGTGACTTTAGCACTAATATATGTTAGAAGATGCACATATACTTAGGCTATGGCTGCATGTAACAGAAACTCACTTCCTTTAAACAAAACCTATCCTATTTTGAAGAACTTACCCGAGGAGCCATCAACATCCCGAGATACTTGACCGTCCATGTGTCATCAAAGTAAATCCTCCATCAGTAACTTTGTGATTGACACATGTACACCTGTAAAGGCTGCATAATCTCACGAGGCTGCCATTCCCCCACAGTGCTGCACTTTGATCTGTAAAATAACCTGGAACGCTGCAGCCAGAATGGAGGGGAGGAGTTTGAAGTGTTTGTTGGGTGAAATCGGCTCCAGCATTAAACTGTCAAGCTTGAGAATACTGATTTGATGGAACTGCTTTATGGAGCATCACTCACCCTCTCAAAAGGCTTGGACGTCACTCTTCCATCTCTCAACCAATTACAACAAGAGGACAATATATTTTCAAAAGTGGACTTGGGTTGAATTTGGCGGAATAAATCAGCGTTTGTAAAGGTCATAACTTTGTTTCATTAGATTAATGCAATTTTCTCTGATGAAAGTCTACTTCAGGTATTTCAGTAGCAAAACATAATGGTATCTGCCATTTATACAGTATATTTTTGAAAAGAAACATTTTTGTGTCATGATTATATAACGTGATCACATTGGATTTATTGTGCCAACCACGGGGGCTTTCAAAAAGTAGTCAATCATAACTGCTGAGTGGTAGTAGGCTACTGTTTGCACTGCATTCTTTCCTAGCGTTTGTCTTGCTGACAATAACGTTCTTTCACCACAGGATGGTGCTACAGCACAAACTGTTGCTAAATGTACCTAATCCTGAGTTGTGTTCAATAACATCCTGTTACAAAGCACTTCAAGAATTTAACTAATGAATGCATGTACACAAACTCGTCCACAAATATTTTGATGAGAACAACAAAAGTAAAATCCTACTTTCTGATAAGCAGAATGACGTTTTGTTAAATGACATTTTGTTATCGGAAGCATAGCACCCCGTAAAGTTGACTGGACTTGAACATAGCACAGTCAAATACATTGGCTTAGCCTTGCGTTCGGTTAACCATATATGTCTATGGGTGAAACTGCCACTGAAGTTAGTTAGGGCGTCTAATATTTAGTGTAGAAATAGCTGCTTTTCAAATGCAGCGTTATCTAAACAAAAGGTGCGAAAATAATATAGCTTCTGGATCTGGCCAGGTTGCATACGTCACCGCCAAGGCTGTGCTTTGTAATTTTAGCTTTTTAGCTTGAATGCTAATGCTAGCCGAAGCTAATGTCGACGTCATGCGCCAGCGCGTAGCCTCGATAGCCTTTAAGAGTCGACGCTGCTTCATACTTCTCTTTTGACCACCGATGTCAAAGAGTCGTCAAGATAGTAGTGCATTAGTTAGTTGACAGCTTTTGCAACAACGCAAAGTAGATAGACACAAAAAAAACCTCGTTTTCAACGTTGCCTTTTGCTTGGAAGTACAGAATGGGGATGTGCTTACCTTGCCTTGGTGGGGCAGTCGACGACGCTGTTGTCACTCCAGATCCAGTAAGTAACCACGATCAATAACTTTAAAACAATGTCTCTTTTATCGTCGTGGCACAGTAGATCCTGTAAGTACCTACAATTTATGTTAATGTTTAGCATTACACTTGTATGCTGGGCCTCGCTTGGGTAACCAAATTTGGGTTTGTTTGCTTGTACTAAATACTTATGTCGTGTTTCCAGGAGACCAGGAGGCGACAGTTGGCTGAGGCTGCAGAAAAAAGACAAAAAGAGGTAAAATGCGTTTTTGGGAAAGAAACGCTTGCAGTTTATACACAATTGACAGCCCTGCAATTGTTGTAAATAATCCTACTGCACTTTCATGAAGGTCTCGTGAGACGTTCTGGGTGCTTTCGTTGTTTTTATTTTCCAGAAAAAAATGATTTAAATTCAATATGACTTTTAGAAAGGGATTCCGGAGCAATATTGGGCCAAATGACAAGGCTAAATATGTAAGGCAGACATCTTTTTAAGTGAAAACGCAGTAAATCTTATAAATGACATGGTAATTGCTAAAAATAAAAAAAAAATACAGGAAAACAAGTAGACCATTTGTACGAAGCACTAATATCAGAAGACTAAAAAGAAATCTAACACCTTGTTTTCTTACTAAAACATAGTGTGCTAAAATCACACGTCTTCATGTAACTGTACATTTGAACTTGGAAAACACATGATCTAAAAGTCTCTGGTGGCCAAAATATTTGGTACAATGTCATAGCATTGCTTTTCTGTATCGCAACAACAAGGCACTCTAAAGCGGCAATGACTGTCAAGTTGGACCTTCAAAAACAAACAAAAAAAGACATCCTGGCCTGACAGTGGACTACAGGAAAGGAAGATGTAATTTATTTCATATTTATCTAATCTTATTTTTCCGCCCTCCAGAATGTTCAGCTTAAAGCCGCATTTTCTATTTGAGCTTAGCTGTTTGGAGAAGAGCCCACTTAAAAAAAAAAAGTATTTCTGAAATGATCTTTCTACTGGTAAACCATCCTCATGTGTGCTTTGTGAATAGAGAATTTGTTATGCAGAGCTCTGTCATGTGTCTAAGTCAACTGATCTATTTAAAAATGAAAAAGCAAATGAAGACCGTCTTTAGTGAGCAATGTTTTACTGTCCAGAGAAGCCACTTGCACACCCGTAAGAGCCACACTAAAGCTGCCGTAAGGTAAGTGGACACAAATAGGTGACCCTGGATTGCCCCTTACCGCATCCACCACATCCTCCTTGGTCCCCCTAAGACAAAAACAAAGAAAGAAAAGGCTCAATCTTGCACTGCGTGGATTAAAAACTGCTAGCCTCACTCTTACTACCACAGATAAAATGCTGGATTTTAACCCACTTCCTTATTGCAGCACAACTTTTGTGAATAGTTTCCCTGAACACCATATTTTTCTGGCAGTTATAACTGTATGTCGCTTTGCTGGTTGTGATGCACCCTTATTGCTCAACATTTTGTTTATTTGCAAAATAGCACGCTCTCTGGACCCAACCCCCGCCCTCAAAGTATATTATTCTCTTTTTCAAACAGACTTAGCAACACCTGCAGTTAAATATTCTCTGTTCTTTCTCAGGCAGCACACAGGGGTGTCAAAAACCCAGAAGCGGTTGAAAGGAAAAGAAAAAAACAAGAAGAGATTGAGAAACAGACGATGAGTACATCTGTGTCGGGCAGTAGCAGTGGGTTGAGGGTAAGCATTTTTTTTTTTAACCTGTTTGCATTGAAGATTAACTATAACAAACGATAGTGTAAAACTTACCGTGGCATTTCTGCTCTGACTGATGTTCTGAACTCAATTTGACAATGTAAGCAGACAATATAGCAATGCTCGCATAAATGTTTTCTTTTTCCTCTCAAGCAAACATCAATCATTGCACACAATAAACACTTTTTTCTGTTTGTGTGTGTTTGCCCCATAGTGGCAGGTGGGCTGAAATGACGAGACCAAAAACGGCCAAAAACCACAGCGGGATCACTACAGGATATGTTGACCAGCTGTTCACGTCTGTACTTACAGTTTTTATTTTCACGATAGCTCGAGACAAAAGCCTCAAAGTGCTGAATGCTGATCTGTTGTATTTGATTGTGGCAGGAATGCCAAGAGCTGTAGCTTTTGTTGCCATACTATCTGGACGCGCCTTGTGGGTCTTGCTAGTTTCAAGTTTCATCAACACGATAACCCGAGTACCAATATTCACCTAAAACATTAAGGGTCCACAGTTTATATGACATATTTCCACACATGATTTCGACTCCTTACATTGTGTAAACCCATAAAAGTTGATCATTTGGACTTGTTTGTTTGCAATTTGGGGTTGAATATATACAGTTTTTATGAGAAGGATCATACCAGAATTTCAAATGCCACAGCAATAGTGTGAATAAGATAACCAACTCACTTATTTTGAAGTTTAACACTACATTTGTTCATCTTATTTTGAGCACAACTTCACTTTGCTGCTGTGAATTTCACGCATGGGAGCCATGTTTTCGTCCTGCTGGCCTAATGAATCGCGTTAGCATATGTCGGCTTTTTTTTCAAGCACAGTTGTATGTGTGAGCACTTGAATTTTCAGCAAGCTGCAATGTGAATGGAAGATAGAATAAATAATTGAAGTTATTATCTAACTGACTGAACAAAGTGCATTTATCACTGCTTTGACTTGATCTGTAGACGCTTACGGCATTTGGTCGCAAAGATAATCAAGCCAGTGTAATTTGCTACAATAAATCACATTTCTGTGTCAAAGTGTGGATTTTGTATGCAGATTGTTTACATTTAGTGACGCAAGATGCAACGCTTCAAACGCTGACTGAAGTTATGCACACCCTGTATTACTTTGTTCAAGTTAGAAACATGTTCAAAAGTGAATGAGAAAACATGAAAACATATTTTTAGTCCTGAAATTGAATTAGCATTGAGTAACATAAAGCTAATACAATGTAAACGTGTTGTGTACGTGTACAGCATCCAGACCGTGAATCTATTTTTTTTTCCCACCTCTTGGGGGAAGCAAAGTAGAGCAAACGCCAGGCAAAAGGAACCGATTTCATTAAGTAGCTAACAATACTGTGCATCACATTAAGATGAAATGAGACATTCGATCGAAGACACTCTTGTTACCTAAATTATTATTTCTTCAATTATATTTGATAATTAAAAAAAATATTTGTGAATGCTAGTAATATTTCCTAATTTTATGCTAACAAAAAATACACACATTCCCGATACTCAAATGTGTTTGTCCCCCCCCCCAAAAAAAACATGACATGTTGGAGTATTTAAAATAATTCATGAATCAATAGTGTGGAAACATGTGGTGTGAGAGTTATTTGAACGCTTCAATAAATCACTTTGAGCTGGGCTTTGGAAAATTTACTTTCTAAATCAACATTCACTTAAGTGTCACAGTTGTATTTGATAGTCTACTAGAATAAATTCGGCTACCGTATCTTCTTACCAGTTTAAAAAAAATCAATAAAGGTACGTTTCTACGAATAAAGGTAGTCTTATAGATATAGGCACATAATCAGAAAAACTGTGCAAAAGCTATAAAACTAACTTGGTTACAATATTATGAAAGGAAATGTACAACATGTATAGGCAGTTGACTTATTATTTTGCAATGATGAGTTTGAAATGTCGACATGAACATCTCATAGCTTCGGTCTTCATGGTGCAGTCTCCTGTGTTGACTTCCTGCTACGGTTGTTGGCAGCCACCACCATGTAGCTGTCAGGCGTCAGGTCCTTGATGTTAAGGCTTTTGCCGCCGACGGGGGACGTCTTCCCTTCCACACGGGAGATTTGGAGCATGCGGCACGGGTCGTGCTTGAGCAGGTAGCTCTCAAACGTCTCCCAGCCTCCTCCCACACGCACCATCACATGCTTGTTATGCAGCATCTGAACACATAGACAAGTTCCGATATGGTTGGATTCTTGGTATTTCCATGATTAAGGATTTGGCATGAAGATGAGGATTACTTTGATGCTGTAGATTATTGAACTGAGACAGGGCGTTGGCCCCCTCAAAATATTTGAATATTGTGGAAATCAAGCTTAAAAGATTTGTTCAATGAAGTTAAAAGAATCCTTCTTCCTTCTCATGAAGAACTCCTACGTAAATATACTGTTGGAATTAGAACTAGCCAAATGCCAAAGAATTAACTTTCAAAAGTGTCTGGGGTAGAACAAACTCAACATGACACATGGATAATAGGGCTGTCAAGATAATAGATACATTGCAATCAATCAATTACAGTCACAGTTAAAGCTTTTTTTTTTAATCATACTAATTTAGTTTTTAATCTCTAACTTTATGCTTTCTATGTGTTGACCGGATTCGGTTTTATGCATGAGGTTTCTTGTGCTTGAGTTGTTAGGCGTTGGAAAATAAAGGCCAATCACACCCTGAAATGGACACTGATTGGCTTCCATTATGTTTGGCATAACCTGATAGGCTTCTGTTGTGGGTGGGAGGGCAAGTGCAGGAGCACCAGGAAGACGGGAAAATGGAAGAGCATCTGAGAGTTGTTGGTCGGATGAACAGTAAATGTAATTTAAGAAAGAGCTTGCTCAATTTTAGCCGACCGCATAAATGCAACACAATCAACTGCGACTGCAGCCACAGCTGACGCAACAAACATGCTAATATGACGAGCCATAGCAAAACATTTTGCCAAACTAAACTCGAGAACACCCTGCATTGAAGCAAATCTGCAACGCACAGGTTGAACGATGATTTAATGTCATTTTCAAATTATTCGGTGATTGATAAACGAAAACAGCACCATTTTGAGGATGGTCAAAACTAAATTTGCCAACCCCCTGCGTTTGAGCAAGTCTGCGATGGACAGAATGGACAATGTTTTTTCATCATATTTTCTAATTATTTGGTGTATTTTTGTGGGCCATTTATCCTCGTGAGGACAAATTTGAATTCTGAATGGTTAAAAAAAAGAAAAGAAATGACTGTCCGAAATGAGTGATTTTGACAGCCCTGGGCAGATTAGACTGACATGTGACAGCACATTTAGGTGGAAATATGATTGGGCAAAACTAATGTATAACATATACAGTATAATGGAAACACGCAACACAAAAACTCAACCATTTCTACATTAAAAAAAAAAAACACGTTACTTTTCATGTGAAATTCTACCCACAGGACGTTGTTGCTGTATCAAATCATTTGAATCCAAATTGTTCCCCCTGCCATATCTGGGTACGCTTTTACGCTTGGCTACCATGGTAACAACAGCACTGTTCAAGGCCTTCAACGTTTGTGCCTCACAATGGAAGCATTCACTACCTACCCTATTAACACATCATTACACCTACACTACAGCAAACTGCTTCAAAGAACGTCCTTATCTGAATAAAGACAAAATAGATTCCAAACATTTTGCCAACACAAAAATATGAGGCTTTCTTGTTCTATCTAAAGTGAGACTGTCACCTCGGTTGGCGATATGAGACTTCCTGCCCTGCAGCGGCGCAACATGCAACATTTATAAGCCTCTTAAAAGAATCAATCTAGAGGCCATTGGCAGGGCGGTGCTTCCAATCAGCGGCAGCGGGCCTTCAGGCTTTGCGACTGTGGACTTAATGGAGCTCCGTGTCATCGAGGCGTTTCAATCATGCCACTTTGGGACACAACCCGCGCCGGAGTGACTGGCAGCCCGCAGAAGGACGGGGACCCTCAGGCATATTTTTGACAGTGCCTCTCAAACACTGAAGAGGTACTGGAACTACATCCACCTCATTTATTTCTGAAGTGGAGAGGGCCTGGCAAGCCTGACCTCCACATCATGGCTGCCTCATGATTATATTCACTTTTTTTTTTTTTTTTTGTAAAAACAGCTACTGGCTGTTCAACTGTCTGCAAAATTTAGATTCAATGATCTTTAGTGCGTACTGAGTGACACACAGAGGTCAAATGATGTAACTCGCACTGAGTGGAATGGGGACACCATTTATGGGCCGCGACATTAGGTACACCTAAATACAAATAAAAAATTGTATTTTAGAAAGTCTGTGCTATCAAGGAAAATAAATTCCAGACATAGTCTAAAAATAAAACCACTTTTCATTAACACAATATTATACTATGGCTTTTACACAATAAAGCAGACATTTGCAATTTCTGGAGAAATGGCGTATGAAGGCTGAAAGGTTGAATGGGAAAAATTTTACATTTGTTAAGTGAGTGATAATGTAAGATAGAAAATGATGCCAAATGATAATGAATGTAATTAACTCTTCGCTGGCTGACCAGTTGAAATGGATCTTTGATTTCAATATTTGTCCGTTCGGGCCCAAAGAAAATAAACCTTTGATGTCCATAGTTGTCAATGGCACTGAATGGGTTTCATATGTGCCATCAGGTATGGATCTGGCAATTGTTTGTGGGCTGTGGAAATTTTGGCTTGTTGAAATTTATTTACAAGATGAAATGAATGAGAATTTATAATGTGAACGACAATTTTTTGTGAAAGCTTCAGTTGGGAAAAGGTTGCATCTTTGGTCAGTCTCAATTTTTGGAATGCAAACTAAATAATCTCGATTTTCAAAAGAGGGACAATGTGAAAGTGTTTTAAGTGTCATTGGGAATATTTTTGTGGGTATTGTAATCGTGAAAATGTGTGGGAATTTTTGGCACATTGAAATTTTTTTACAAACTTGAATATGCTGAATTCCTTTAAAACGGGAACCATGTAAAGGAGCAATGCTAAATGTGCTATTGGAATGAATGATTAACAACGTTTGAGGTAAATTTGGCCTCATTTGGAATGAATGTGAAATGTTGAGGTGAAAAATGTTAAATTTGGGATAAAATATGAATATGTGGAGTGAGAAAGATACAAGCCTTCAAGGAGTAAATTTTTGGAATATGTTGAAAAAAGAATGATGAGAAATGAATTAATGTTGTGAAAGGAGATGCATGTAAAGAAATGTGAGGAATTAAAATTATTAGCAAAAATGCCTTTAGCTTTCCTGAAAGAAAGACAAACAAAGCAATGCAGTTTCGATAGATTCAATGCGCTGGGGATAACAGAAAACATAGTTGGACTACCTTCATGACATTTCTCTCTGGCCTGAACAATCTCTTTTTCCACAAAAGATGATGTAGGCATGCTTGGGAAATCATTGCGGCAAAGCAAATTGATTCCAGGCTACATAAATAAAAAAACGACTTTACATGTATACCGGGGTGAATAAAGGCAGACTAAGCTCTTCACCACCTGTCCTTGGTTGCTCAGCAACCAGGAGATCAAGATTAAGGTATTCAGTCATCCAAAAGAAAATGATGAAAAAGAGCTTACGCAACACGTCGTGCTCTCCTAGTTCTTATCAAATAAAGTGATGTGAGCTTTTGAAAAACATAAGAGCATCTTTAGCCCAAACTCAATCATGAGATTGTTTTACAATTTGCTTCGGGAAGTTGCGATATGGTATGCTGACACTAGAGGACAGCCAAGAGTAAAACCTCTGTGTGGAGCCTGTGACGTGTGAAGCCAGGTCGTGGGTTGCCAAGTAACCAGCATCCCAAGAGGATGGACAACACATGAACTGAATCTCTGCTTACTAAGTGAAAAACGCATCGCCTCTTGCGCCACTCAAGTAAAGTTGAGTAACATTTCCTGGACGAGTAAATCCTGACGGTCAACGATAGGTACTTGATCAAATGTTTTGAGAGGAAGACTTTGTTCGACACTTTGGGAATGCATGGTTCTAATTTTGCCTTTATAGCCAGTGAGTCACATTTTGCTTGGCTGGGGATGGAAATTGGTTGGAATAGCATTTCCAGTCAATGAGAAGAGCAGGCTCTCTGCACAATGGATGACTTTCATTCCCGAGTGTGCGTCACAGTATCGACGTCGACTCATTGGCCACAACATTAGGTACACTAATCCATCTTAAAAAAAAAATCATCTGTTATCAATAAAAAAAAAAAATGTGTCCACAGAAAAATATTCAACTTAAAGTGTCCTTTTTTGGGATCATAGTAGTAGTAAAATCATAACTTGACAGGTAACGAGAGGTGGCACGGGACAAGTTGGGTTAAATCATTCTAGTATGATTTACTAGACCATAATAGAAATAAAATAAAAATGTTATGAACTTATATTTTGCTGAAACATTTAATTCATTCAAAAATTATTTTTAAAGGAATTTGGCAAGTTAGTTGGTTTTATTTAAAATCTCAAGTACCCCCTGGAGTTCCTTCGAGTACCCCCATTAACGAACCATTGTTGTACAGGGAAGACTATCATAGTAAGTGTTTTTTAGTTCTATCACACCGATTTGAGAACCACTGGGATAGATAATTGCTTTATTGAAATTAGATAGCTCTTTATTTAAAATTATGTGTCATGGGGGGGGGATTCTGTCTATCAAAAGTACTAGATATAGATGAAGACTTGGGTTGAGTACTACTGTCTGAAAAAAAGTAGTACAGCATATAACACAGATATATTAAATACATTTTTTTCTGATGGATTACATAGTGGCATATACTCACTCGTATAAAGAGCGTTTTTTCCCCAACACGGTATCGGCCTTGTGAATACCTCTCCACATGGAATTTATTGGGACATCTGCAGGGGGGGTCATCAGCGATATGTCTTACCTGCAAAGTCCATACACACACCGGTTATACACGTATGTCCTTTGACCCAAAAGCATCGCTGACATCACAGACATTTTTCCATTGTGTGTCATAACACCGCAGTATCGGGGTGGCGTGCCCAGTCAAGACTATTTGTATTTCGTCTAACTATGAATGTAAATATGAATATAAATCACTGGTGTTTGTCAAAAGGGTACAAAAATAATTCACGCATGCAAAAATGTATCAAGAATTCCCCCTTGATAGCCAATGGGGTAGCCACAGAGTGACAAAGGGTGTGGCCATGGCCACCGCTGGCTACTATGTAGCTCAGCCCCTGCCTGACTTACAGCATCATCCAACTGCTTTCCAGTGCTCTTTTTGCTTGCGGTGACTTTGGGAAGGGTCGGCGATGGGGAAGGGGATAGTGAGGGTGACGATGAGGGCGACGGAGGGAGGGGGTGAACTGGGGATACGGGTGATGGCGGAGGCAGGGGGGCTTTTTCTTCTTGTTCAATTTCCCTTTCCAATTTTATAAGGCCGGGTGGCTCCACATTGTACCTGTGGAGGCAAAGAGTTCAGTGATATTCAAATGGATACAATTATACTGATAGACCAAAGCAATGAATGTGTATATAAAAATCTTTTAGCAAAATAAATACTGTTTTTGTAAAAACATGCGAGATGATGAGTACCTGGATGCTATCCGGCCCAACTCTAAGAGACAGAGGCAGACTTCTCGAGGCTGCTTGTGAAGAACTTGAGAAGAAAAACAGTGTTAGTTTGTTGTCATTAGACAATACACCATCCTAACTAATAACAAGCAATGCATGAAAATGTGGCAAAAGGACTAAAGAGTACACAGAAACAATACTATACTAAGTTAACTAAAACCAAACGCTTACACCTGCATGCTAGCATGCTGGAGTTTCAAACATGCTAACAGTTGAGCACGTGTATTCAAATGACTACTTTCTAATTTCTGTGTAAAAAAAATAAATAAATAATTCCAAGCAGAGTTATGAAGATGATGATGCAATGAAAGTAAAAATGAATAGCAACGTTAATATAAATACATACATTTTAAATGCATATTTTTAAATAGTTATCATGATTTTTTGGGATTGTCAATTGGCCAGTAGGCTAATGTTGCATCCTTTGAGCCTTTCTGTCACGTGGCCCCTCCTGCATTCTTAATCCTCTCAGTGTCACAACCTAAACAAAATGCTTATTGTTTTAAACTAAAATAGACATATTATTACAGCAAACAATGACAAAGTAGTCCAGTGTGGCGCACGTGACTATAAAGATGGAATAAGGTTTGGGTTTTGAGGGTGTCGAACTACTACTACTGCATATGAGTCACACCACAACATAAATTACGCACATTATATCCATAGCACGGTAGCAAACCTGATGTTGTTGAACTGACAAAATAAATTTGGGAAAGAAGGAAAAAAAAAAAAAAAACAGATGTGAGCTGTTCAGTTTATGAGAACATTCACATAGTGGATGGCTCAATAAGTGTGAAAAGTGATGATTTGCATAGCTTGAACTGCTACGCAGTGGTCCAGCGGCTATTGTGAGAAAAATTATGATTGCATAAATATTCTCGGTATTTATGTTACTTCAAGGCTTACATGGTGTACATCTGACTGCCTTTCATCACAGACATGGACACAAGATATCTTTCTAACATAACACAGAATAATGAGATAATATGAGCAGGAAGCAGAACTATGTCTACTCTTGGCTGAGGAAAACATTTGCATAGTGTTGGCCTACTTTCCTGACACTCTTCTGCCTGTGCTTTTGTTGTGAATGTTGAGAGCCAAGCAATCACACTAATATTAGTATGTATGCCAAAAAATACCCGTTTCAATAGTTTTACAATTGTTTTAAAAATATGTGCATGACAGCATTGCCTTAGTGAGAGCACATTCTAAGCACAGACTTCCATCAAGGTCTAAGATTTTTTTTTTTTTTTACATATATCTGATATTTACAAAACTAACAAAAAGTGGTCAAAAATATAATTTGTGTTTATCCGTCCATCTATCTCTTTTAATCTTACAGCCAATATATAACCCATATGACCAGGGGTGGAGCTATAAAGTGGCATTGTCAAACTTGATACTTGCCACAAGATATTTGCATATTTAAATTTAAATGTAGATAAGCAGGACGGCTCGATAGCGCAGTGAATAGCACTTCCGTCTCACAGTTCAAAGGTCCTGGTTCAAATCCAGCTGCCTCCGGCCTTCCTGTGTGGAGTTTGCATGTTCTCCCCGAGCCCGCGTGGGTTCCCTCCAGGCACTTCCTCTCACACTCTAAAAACGTGCATGGTAGGTGAATTGGACATACTAAATTAGTGTGATTGGGCGCGTGAATGGTTGTTCGTCTGTGTGTCCTGCGATTGGTGGGCAACCAGTTCTGGGTGTCCCCTGCCTACTGCCCGAAGCCAGCTAAGATAGGTGCCTGCAACCCCTGTGGAGCTGGTTAAGCGGCTCTAGAAAATGGATGGATGGATGTATATAAGCAAATACATTTTATTGTTTGATTCCATGATATTGAATAATGCACGTATTCATGCATGTACAGCCACCCTTGGCCATTAACTAAGCTAAAACCAATATTAAAACTAAAAACTAAACGGAATCATTAAAAAATGATTCAAAAAAATACCCCAAAATGCATAACAAAATAAAAAAAAACTATAAGGAAAACTCAAACTTAAAAACAAATACTGTATAATTTCTTCTATAGCGTCATGGCACTCCAAGACCATATTACAATAACGTTACCTGAAAACAGAGAAATTGTTCATTGAGAGATTATGCATCATTTTATTTATTTATTTATTTTGTACTTCAGCAATCACATTCAATTTTAGTATAGTTTAAAAAGTGTTTCATTTGAGAAATACTTTCCACATGAATTCTCTTCGCTGACTCCCTGTGGCGTTTTCCACAGAATGCTACAAGTACAAGCATTCACTCACCTAAACCCTCAGACTCAAACAAACACGTTTCCCCCACTCCAACATCCCGACACCACGACAGAAAGTTGGCCGTGTTGTCCCGTGCAAAGAAAGAGCCAGACGGCGCAGACCGCCGGCATGGGATCCTCCTGTAAGGAATAACCTGTTGGAAACATAACCAGAGGAGCGGCTGATATGAAAATCCGAATCAAAACGATCATTCATGAATGAACGAACAATACAAAACCAACGGCACACAAGAGCAAACGAGAACATCTACCAAAATCTTTCTCACCACCATTTCCTTCTCCATTTACTGAGAAGCTCGTGTTTCAATCCCAGGATGGAGGACCTTTTTGCACAAAGATCAATATGGGAGATGACGGGTCTGAATGGAGGGGTTACTTTACCAGACTCACTATGATTGGAGATCGGATGACATGCTCATGGCCCACAGCCCCCACTTGGTCTCTATGGAGAGATTTATGTGCCTTACTGCGGTTTTATACAGGATATGTGCGTCTGTGTTATGAGAAAAGGTGCGATGACATCATTCTGGAAATATGCAGTCTTTGTGGGTATTTTTCTTTTCTGTCCAAGCTCTGCTTGGGCTGTTTTTGTCTGGAGGTCTTTACTGTTTTTTTTTTGTTTGTTTTTTTAAGTAAATGTCAAATTGCTGTCCTGGAAAAGTAACTATGGCCGCATTTTGATTTGAAATGGGAACTTAAAATCTGTTTTCATTCAGGTGTGGCTTGCACTAGTCCACACACCTTTACAAAAGATTTCAAAAGAGGGATGCACCGAAAGGAAAATGTTTGGCTGATGCAGAAAATGCCAAATGCTCTGTCTTGGTAACTGAATCACCTAAAAAAAAAACATTTTATCACATTGCCTTGTGGCAGCTAATCGACTTCAGGAATGGACTGTAACATCACAAGTAGCATCCCACACAAATCTGTCAATTGATTGATATAAATGAAATACAACTGTTATACATACAGTATAACAATACAACTGAAATACAACTATTTTTCTGAATTGTATTTTTGTTTAGTGATTTAACGCCTGTTTAAAGGGAGCTTGTTTTAATGTGCTCCAGTATTTTTTGCATGGAAACTATATTATTTACAGTATATATAACAAAAGGCAAGTTAATTCTTTATTTTGATTTATTGACATACCAATCACTAGAAAGACAATTGCTTAGCTGTAAACATAAATGACTAGATAGACCACTTATTGAAGTTCATTAAAATACAACTAAAAAAACATAAATATAACATTTATAATATAAGAAATCCCTCCCCCATCATTCTTCTTGTTATATGTTGGCTTGTATGTGTAGATTTAAGGGAAGCTGATAGACATTTGTTGTGATCAATGTTTAAAGCATTGACAGACTTTTTTCTTGAGTTTGAAATGCCCGACTGTGTTTGAATGCACCACATGCATATGTGTAGTTAGTGGCTAGCTAATACTGGATACTTGTGCCACATTGCTTATCTAGCGGATGGCTTCTAAGCATCTTTAATCAGTAATTGAATTGTTTTGTTTTTTTATGGCAGTGTGTTGATGTTGGTTGCACTGTGATGAGCACACAGCACAAAGCAAACCATTCCCACTCACATTTACATTGATGGACAATTTAGAGTCTTCAATGAACCTAACATGCGTATTTCGGTTATGTAAGAGGAAGCGAGATGATTTGCAGGAAACCCGCGGGACATCTCGACTGTAAGTCTCTGTGGGAATCCAGTAGTTGACAATGCTGTCCCAGTTTGTCTGTAATAAGTTAATTTTTAGGTTCGCAGAGAATGCCATGCAACATTAGGATTGGATGGATAGTTCTCTACAGTTGCTATTTTGAGGCTTAGAAGATCAGTTCAATTACTAATTAAACTGCACAAGCGTAAAACGCATTTTGTTCCTCTGATTGCATTTTTTTTCCAAATTTCCCCTCAAATTAAACAGGTAATTTGCTACAAGTGCCACTTATCCGAAAATGGATCAAACAACACCTCTCACCCGTGTGCATTGCAGGATAGAAATATTTCTGCAAAATGTCTACGTTCACATCTGTACATGCTCAACCTTCACCCCCTGAGACAGCAATAAAATTCAAAAGATAATGATGTGGTTGCATTGAGCATACCCCATGGTGGTAATATGACAAGAAATACATATCATCTGCCTTTTCCCTATTTTGAATCAAAACACATGGGATAGCAAGACAGCAACCACAAAAGAGTACTTTATCATTTGTCTTTGCTGGAATCACATAGTCCCACAAAACATAGCAGCTTGAAAACATATGGACATTTTCTTTATTGTGGTGAAGTATTACAGTAAGACCAGATACATGATGAGCTGATGAAGCATTATTTGAGTTAAATGGAACCTGATGAGTGTCATGTAAACTGTTTTTAGCAGACTTGTTACTTCACTTGTTGTTGGCTAATGTGATTGATTCGCCATGCCTCATTTCTCTCAGTGTGATAGAACTAAAAAAAAATACTTACTATGATGCAGTATGTTCCTTGTACAAGAATGATTCGCCAATGAGGGTGCATAAAGGCAAATCAGGGGGTATGTGAGATTTTAACAGGGTTTCTGTAGGTATCAGTAAATCAGCATTTAATAGTATTTCATGCTTATTAGCGCAGTACCAGGAACAGGACATTTTTCTTTTCAAATTAAGAGCAAGTTGATGGGAACATGAAGCAACTTATTGCTAAATTGTAGGGATGCAACAAAATGAAAACGTGTGGCTGAAACTGAAAACCGAAATTGATAACCGCTTGGCTGAATGAAGCTTGGGAATTTGATTAAGGCATTGTAAACATAGGTGATTAGATAGACCATTTATTGTAATAAGGTAACATATCAAAATCATTTGACCCCATCATTTTTCTTGATTTATCTCAACTTTTATAAATGGCTAGCACGCACACATCTTTTTGACATTTGCAATTATTGACATTTAATGCACTGAGGGACTTTTTTCCTGTTTGGGTTAGAAATGTTCGACTGTGTTTGAATGCACCATATGCACAGTATACACAGTTAGTGGCTGACACTAACAATGGAGACTTGTGCAGTATCGTACAATGACATTGTAATTAATTAGTGGTGTCTAGGTGTCCTGAATTAACGTGTTTTTGTTTTTGTTTTCATTGGCGGTGTGTTAATTTGGTCGCTCTGTGTGTGACTGCAATAAAATCAAAGTCACAAGGAATCAAGCTAGCCACTAAGATAACAAATTTGGATTGGTCTCCACGTATTATTTGGCATTTTAATTTTGAAGTTGTCTTTTGCAACACCCGAGTTGGTGTATGACATGTGATGTGATGATGTCCGTCTTTTTTGGGGGCCCTTTTTTGGCACGTGTGGCTGAAAAAAATATTTCATAGGGGGTACATCATTGAAAAAAGGTCAACCACTGCTGTCTAACTTAATACAAACTTTGATGATCAATGTTTGAGCTTCTGAAAGGTTGTCTTACAGGACCATTTGAGAATATGCCCGATGTCCATTTCTGGACCTTCAGTGTGATCAATAGCATCTCTATAGCAGGAGCTTCTGTCATCCCACGCTCTTGACCTCAAGCATTTCCTCACATCTGTGCTGGGATCAGGAGACCAGCCGTCATCAGCACAACCATGGCCCACTGCAAACATCAACAACTCACACCAAAGCTCAACAAAGGAGTCTTGTGCTTCCCATTTGCCCTCTAAACAGAAACTCGAGCTGATCGTTTTTTTTCTCCCTCAGACAGAAGCATGTAATCAATCTTGCACGACGGACATGAATTAGTAATTCTTATATATCATTCGTCTTGGACAGTATTAATTTTAAGTCTTGACAGATTTGCCCCTGAAGGCATCATGTCAAGTTGTTCCCATCAAACTTCTAATAGATTGAAATTCATGACTTTATAAGGTAAATTATTAGTTTTTCAAATCAATTTAGCGTATTCGCTGTTTTCCTGTCACCATATGGACATAAAGTAAGTGCTTCAATGAGAGCAGCTTTTGAGCCACTTGAGTAAAACCTAATAGTGGCATCTGTCTTTGGACTTATGGGCGTTAATAAAACCTGACTGCTATTATCCTGAAGCAATCCGTCTTCAGGCAATTAGATTAGAAATTGGAGTGCTAACTCGTGATGTGACGGTGAGGTTCATTTGTCTGCTTAACTAATAGCAACAGGTTTGCAATATGGACCAAAAATTGCATCACAAATCTGGAGTTTAACACAATTACTTGGTTTAAATGTGAGACTAATGTTGCTATTTTCATACCTCAGTCAGGGCTTTAACCTCTCCATTAACATAGTCATCGTTATATCAGACACATGTAGCAGTCCCCAGTATTTTTACTACCTTTCTGTTGTTGAGAGCGGGCAGGTCCCCACTATTTTGTCTAAATTTCTCTTGCAGTGTCTCAGCCAGCTGGCATAGGAGGAAGCCGTTGTCTAAGCGTTCCATGAAGCTCTCAGCGGTGATTTCCAGGCCTGATCAGGGGACACATAAATTAAAGAATAGGCGGTATTCAACCTCTGAAAATTCATCATAAAACAGGAATAGAAATGAAAAATCTTGTCTGTGGAAGTAGTCTGTGATGCAAGAAACGACCCTAGAGACGACACGCCTTGTTGAGCCTGACTTGTGCGGTTTTGCAAATGTTCATTATGTTGGAATTTGCAAAAGTTGCTTCATTACGTGTGAATGCAAAGTGGAAATACCTGTACAGTTATGTAAATTATGCTGCATACTAAGTAGAGGTACTATAAACTGGCAATCAAAACATGATGTCCAATTAACTGACTTCCAGCGGTTCATTCTTTCTTGGTGAGATCATTGAGAAATAGGAGGGGGTGGCAAGGGGTGTCTGTGGAAAGAAACCTGAGATTTTTTTTTCATCCCTTTCTGCTTCTTATAGCAGGAGGGGTCTGGGGGTTCACAGCACTTAATGAGTTCCAAATGTTGTATTGCGCCCAGAAAAAGAGATCGCAATCTTGAAAAATACTCAGTGAGCTCCCGACTTACAGTATACGTACATGCTCCCTTCAACTCCTGCTGTGTGAGTACAATTTATTCCAGAGAGACTGAGCAGAAGCATTTCATTTTGGCTCCTTGGTCCTATAAATGTCTCTGCCTCCCATCACTGCATGACTCATCAATACAAGCAAGTGTCCTCCTCCTACTCAAACGGTAGACTTTTTCCATACTTCTCCTCCCACCTAAACTCTGCTTAGCATATAACAGCCCCTCCAGGAGCTTTGCATGCACTCAAGCTGAAGAAGACAGCTTAAACTAATAGTACTATTTATTTAATGGCAACACTAATGGCTGCTTCTCATTCAGCTGGTTCCAATACACCTGCCGAGATAGAGGGTGGTGAAAGAACTTCACATGCATGCACATCCAGACTAAAACAATGTATGTTTGTTTATATGTCTGTACGTACGACATAGGTACGTATGTAATAAATACGGTGTGTATGTATTGTATGCACATACACATGACATACAGTATGTACGGTATGTACTAGATGTACAGTATGTATGAGTGTATGATGTACACACGTGTGTACTGTATGTATGTATGAATGTATGTACAGTATGTATGAATGACGTAAATATGTAAGTATGCATAGGACATATGCATGTAAGAAATAAATATGTAGAGTATATAAGAATTAGGTATGCACAAAAGTGTATATACAAAAGTGTATGTACAAAAATGTATATACATATATATGTACGTATTTATGTATGTATGTATGTATATACTCTCGCTATATACTCTCATGCAAATTGATCTATGTATGCATGTACATATGTACAGTATACACATTTGTATGTAAAGTATATATATATATATATATATATATATATATATATATATATATATATATATATATATATATATATATATATATATATATATATATATACTGTACAGTACATACATAAGAAGTATGTATGTATGTACAGTATCTACATACTGTATGTAATACGTATGACGTATGTACGTATGTACACATGGCATGTATGTAAGGATTACAGTATGTATGTATGTATGTATGTATGTATGTATGTAATTATGTATTCACATTATTTTTCTTTATCTTTTTTAATATATGCTTAGTGAATAATGCTCCAGATTAACAACAGCAATTAATTGTTTCATGCCTCGTATCATGCATAACTGAGTTGACTCATCGTTTCGCAAGTCTACTCATATTGTTTATTCTAAGCACATAGCTGATTTGAATCAAATTAGAGCCACTATGTTAGTCATGCATTTGTTTTGTCAATGCATTGCTGTTTAGCAAGAAGACACGTAGTGATTTATTAGACAATAGCAAGTCTGCTGCTGCTCTTCCACTACTCCTCAGCACTGGCACTGACTCATCCCTGAGCTGTAATGGCGCCCATTATTCAATTAAGGCAAATCCATAGGGGATTATGTCAGGACTGGTGGTTCAACTTACCTCAATTTACAGAAAGACAAGAGGAAGTTGATTTCAGAGTTTTTGAGGGTAAACTATTTTTAAGTCAATGCACCTTCTATGCTAGAATTTTCACATGGTAATTTAAGAGTGACTTGGGGAACAAAAATTGCACTCACCAAGCATATTGGTGAGCCAGAGAGCGAGGTCTTCTTTCATGGGTAACAAACTGGCTTCATGTCGACTGGTCAACCACTGGTGGTACTGCTGTATGTCTGTCAGCCCGGGGCTGTTTGGATGTTTGGGACTCAGAGAGCTGCACATGGTTCCCTATGGAAAACCTAAAGGCAATGAGAGACAAGACAGGAAGTATGAACATCTGGAAAGGAAACTTCCGGTCTGTCCATATGCATTGGATCAGGATTTTTTTCTTCCCAAAGATTATACATATAATGTAGAATCATTGCAAGACATACATTTTCTTTAAAATATATATTGATCCACAGCAAACACAACTTTAGATACCACAAAATAATCCCCAGTTTTAACTGACAAAAAAGTAAACATTATTTTCTTATATACTTGAGACAGCGTGTCAATTTAAATTATTGAATCTTATTACATTGTGCCTAAAGGGTTTTTTTCATGACATTTATTTTAAGGTCAATTACGTTATTTCTCAAAAATGTGTGATGTGCGTAACACAAAACTGAAGAAGTGTTAACAATATGTGCTTTATTTGTGGGAAGTCGTGTTCTAACAGCTGACATTCCAGCCTATTAGTCCCACAAGAGGTGCCTTGAATAAAAACAAGAGAGAAAACTTCTCCCATGGGCCAAATAGCGGTGTGGTTTACAGTACATCTGATGACATCAATAAATGGCAAATAAAAGCATTAATACAGCTGGACTTCTCATGCATGGACATAAGGAAAACAAAACAGCGTCTTCTATTAAGTCCTCAGTGTGTAGTTTAAGTCACTTCAGCGGACTCAACCAGGCAGTAGCTTTTTAATTCTGCCCAGCGAGGAACTGAGCTTGCCGTCAATATTCAAAGGCAGATTTAACTGCTCTTCCATGCCTGTGACTTCAACTGATTAAACGCAGCCTTCAATTGTCCACCTTGTGCCAAGTGTTGAAAATCTTTAGCATTTTACTCTGCAGGCGCAAGTTGGGAATTTCACCACCACGACTCCAAGAGGAGGTAACACAGCTGTGCAGACATGATGAGGTTTCAAGGAATACTGAGCATGTTTTTGTTGATGAATAACTGTTAACATAATTGTTAACACTTCTTAGGATTTCATAAATCCACCTGTTTTAATCTATTTCAGTGGGCAGCCATTTTGCCACTTAATGTCGACTGAAATTGATATCACAGTTCATCAGGGCTCAGGGAATGATCAATCACAGATCAACCATTTTCCACGATTTGTCATGTAGTATTCGCAAGATGGTCATTATTACCTCATGAGCAAAAGCAAGAGGCAAAATGGCTAACAACTGAGGTGCATGAATACAGATGCTAAGCCCTAATTACAACTACTACTGGAATTAGATTTTGTAAAAATGTTATACAGTATTAATTAAAAAAAAAAATAAAAAAACACACAAACCAATACATCTCTTCTGTAGATTTTTGTTCTGGAGTACAGCCGTTGTCATTGCATGATTATTATTGTTCACTTAACTAAAACAAGGATCAGCCCTCATTGTAGGCAAGTCGTCTTGTATCCAAAGTTCAGGAGGATCTTTGAAGAAGAAGCAATGGAAGCACCATACATGTCCTAAGAACGCATCTATGGACGTCCTCTGATGTTGGACAGCAACGGATCATACTGTGGACATCGCAATGTTGACAACGCTGCCAAAGTTCCATTTTCTTCATGGAGACCAGCACACCTTGACCTGCCTTTATGCCCGAAACTCAGAAGGCGGGAAGCAGTAGCACAGAGGTGCTACATTCCCAGCAGCACCGAGCTGCAGACTGGCAGACAGAATGGGGGCACTGGGACAAGTTCTCATGTCTCACAGCTTCCTTCAAACAAGACTCTGGCTGCTTTAGCGTGGTGTCTCAGTCAGTGGAACAAGTGGGCCCTTTGGCTACTCAATTTATCGTAAGGTGAAAAAAGATTGGAACCATGGTTAGATTGTGCTGTGTGGTTTAATTGCAAAACTTATGTATAAATAAACTTGTTTCATGATACTGATAGTATCTCTTCCAATTCGTTCTCCACTATGTGATGTAATGCATGAAAATGGTAGCAACTAGCTGTGCAGAGGGAAAAAAACAATCAGATCAGTTCCATTGATCAGCATTGCTAGTTCATTAACTAACATAAAATAATGCCATGATTTTTTTTTTCTAAAGACTATTTGTTGACTACATTGTCATTGGTGAAGACATTTTGGATCAAAGTCACTACTGTATATAAAAATGCTTCTGAGCTCACTTTGCAATATCACTTAACAATATAGTGGGATACATGAAATTTTAACAGGGTCCCTGTAAGTATAAGCATGTCTAATTTAACCCTTGACTAAGAAAGATGGCCACTTTCAGCCGATAGTCTAAACAGGCAAAATGGCTGAAAACGTCCATAACAGCCATTGCTTAAATTCTAATGTATGTACTGCCCAGTAAAGGGTTAATGTTGTGACAGGTAAAGTATATTTTTCTTTTCAAATTTAGAGCAAATTATCTGGAACATTATATCACATTGCTGCTAATTGTGTTAGGGTGACACCTTTGTAAAACATTTTAGTCCTATGTATTAATAAGTTTTATATGGATGCACATTGTCACTTGTGATGGAATGTTCTGGCAGATGAGTCAGAAATAAAACGGATGATCTTGCAAGATTTATCTTCTGGACTTGCTGAGTAAAATACCCATACTCAATAACCATTACAAATGTAATTCCATAGATTAATAACTCAGGCACGGATGGTATAGGACAGTTTTGCTGTGGTTAGATGCTACTTGGAGCAAAAAATATATATCATATATATCATATGTCATTCAAAAAAAGGTGAGGAACAAGCTTTCTATATTTCAATCAAAAGCTGCTCTGTTCTTTAGAAATGTGACTCAACTCATCTCATTGAGGTTTGAGCCACCTCTTCCTCGGGAAATATCTTGAAAAGAAACAGCCAAATATTGTTCTGGCCTGGCACCACACTGTTGCCTGACCTCTTCACGTGCAGGTCAAAAAACATACCCAATCTTGCCTCCCTGTCGGACTTTTTGTATGCATACATCCCACTAAACCTGCCAGCAACAGTCGGGCTTCCCAGAGTCAGACTGCAGTTCCAGATGTTGACTCAAGATTAGAAACAGAAGACTTGCACAATAATGGTCAAATATACAAAGATATAAAGGTAAACATTCCATGGACTGAGAGGCCTCATGACTGCCATGCGGACACCATAACATACCGCGAATGGCTGCAGTCTGCTCAGGGAAAGATGAACGGATGGGAATTTTAGCCGATTAATCAATTATAAATAAAAATCAAAAACGGCACTGTTGTTCTAACCCTTTCTGCATGTCGAGATCTGGAGTGTGTGTACATTTAAACAGGGGCAAAAACAATCTATTTACATGTAAATGTTGTGTGTGCTGTGTATCAAATTGTATCACCTGCTGTATTTAACGGCCACAACCAGTTTATTTCTGCTGGACTTGCAATGAGAACATTTCACCCCTGAGCCATAAAAGCTCATCTTGTGATCATGTGCTAGTTCACCGTGGGTTCATTCATTCTGAATCGGGCTACATCGGAGCTTTTTTAAACCATGTGCTTCACATACACTGTCAATAAATAACATTTTGGTTCGTCGTTCTGCAATAAAACTTATGGATGTGTTCATATGGAAATTCCTAAACCACACATGATTTGCTGCTTTGCCTGAATTTTTTTGAATAAATTTGCTTTCTGCTGCTACATTTTACAACAGCATTGGACATTGCATTAAAAAAAACCCAACCCTGTTGATGAACATGGTCAAAAGCCACATCCAATAATCCACCACTAAGTAGGCCTATATAAATTTAAGGCTGATGTGCTATGACACAAATCCAACAGTCCACCCCTTAATTAAAACCATTCCCACAGTTAGAACACAGAAGTCAGAATGTACACACAGTATGATTAATCTAAACAGCAAACTTTAAGATGTCATCATGTAACAATTGATCAAATCCTAACATATCCTAAAATTTCCACTACAATTGAACATTTAATTCAAACAAATTGAAAAGATGAAAACAGTGCATAAAATATAGAAAAAGGCTTGTTATCAGTGCTCACCCTCAGACTTCAGCTGCTGAGTGCGCAACTTCCTCTCACTCGTCCTTTGAGCTGCCCTGTCTCACTTTTCATGCTTTTCACTACCGTGCACCCTCCTACAGGTTAATCTGCAGAACTCAACCCTGGACTGGACCAAGAAAGTCTGCACAGCAAGCTGGGTACGGACACATGAATGCACACACTCACAGAGTTGATGGGAGGGAAGTTTGATCTCTCCACCTACCCTCACTAACATGCTGCCTCATTATGCCGTATCTGGATTACATTCAATAGGACAGCTCGATAATCACCCATGCATAGTGTTTTGTTTCATTTGTATTATGACAAGATAAAAAGTGGAGGCTTTTAGTTAGAAAAATATGTACCCTCATTTAAAAAAAATAAAAATAAGTGGGGGTACTATTGGGGTTACTATTATGAAATTGTTTTATTAGTTCCACCAAAATAAATATATCAGCAAAAGCGACATAACCAGAAAAAAATGTCAGTGGAGTGGTTTTCAGTGGATTGGCTAGGGTGTCACAGCCTTTCACTTAAGGCTGTATAAATGTGTTGGGGGGGGGGTTAAGAGTTTATATTTAATCAGAAACAAATTAATGAAAACCAAAAGAAACATTTTACTAAATACCGATCGCAGATTAACATCGCCTTTATTCTGAAGGAACTTTACACGTTTCCGCTGTCAATGGCGCATGCGCAAAATTCCAAGCGGTCCATACAAAACATGGATAAAGTGGCGAATAGAACGTGAGTTTTTTTTTTTTTTAGTGTCTTACGCCAACAAATGCATACAGTCCAGAAACGTTGTTTGTATTTACTAGCGCGGCTATTTGATACCACATGAAATCGATGTGACGTTTGAACTCACCATGCTATCATTCATTATGGCTAGCTAGCTAGAACGATAGCTTTCGTGCTAGCTAGCGTGTAGCTTCGGTGACGCTGCGTTGGTTGTCATGAGGAGAACATTTTTGAGCTAACTCTGCCGTCTTCCGTGGGAGTCGGAGAACCGGGGCTCCTCGACTGCGACTTTGTGTCTTCAGAGCGCCGCATGGAGGCGGTGCTGAAGAATTTGTCAAGTACGGTTGAGTTGCTGGCGGTGGCAGCGCGGAGCGGTGACGTGCGTCTATGGGACCGACAGACCCTCTCTCGAGCTTTTCACTGGGCCTGCTACTGCGAGCACGTTTTCTCCAAGTTTCACCAAAACCCCCAAATAAGTGGAGTTATAGATATACAATTGCAGCAAACTAATAGCAGTTTGCGAGCTGTCTTTGCTGACTACGCTGACCTCTCTTTTTTGGACCTGTCACGATGCCAGCACCTCTTGCTGACAGGGTTGCTGAATAACCCTCATCTGCCCCTCTCCATCTTGAAGATACTGTTTGAGACCACAAAACCGGCACTCATCAAACCAGGAGAGTATCAGGATGTCACCGGGCTTTGCAGTCGCATCATCCAATGCAAATCCGCTTTTAAGATCTTGAGCCCGCTCACGGGTCAGACAAGTGCCGGTGTCGAGGTGCAGACCACCATGTTGCTGAAGAGCCTTCACGCCCTGCTGAACCGAGGCGGCGAAACGTGCAGGGCACAGCGTTTTCTTGACTCGGTCCTCCAGGGATGCATAGAAGCAGAACATTTGTGTCTGGTCCTTGCTGCTGCTTTGCTGACAGAAGAAAATGAGCATGCTGCTTCAGTGGATTTTCTCCAGGACTGGCTCCAGCAAAAACACAGTCTACTGCAACACATGTGCTTCACACTGCCTACATCTCTTCTTAAGGACCTGGCCAAAAAACAGGTCAAATTTAGGGACATGTACTGTGAGGTTCTTAAGAGGTGGGCGGCAGATATGGATTACTGCGTGGACAATGGCGAATGGGTTCAAAATGGCAAAAGATCCATAGTGTCTTTTCAGAAATTGACTAAGCACTTTGAGGTCTTGTTCAAGGCATGTCCCACTTTGAGGAGTACTGCAGAGAAAGAACTGAATGATTTGAGGATATCCGATGGAGACATTGATGTCAGAGGACAAAGTGTGTGGAGAGATATCTTAACAGAAATGCACAAGCTTGATGGATAGTTTAATAAATGTTGGTTTGGTTAACCTTTACTTATTTATTGTAGCCTCATTAAAATCCCTCAGCGTTTTTTCTCCTTTGTAAAATGGACATTTATATCAAAGAAACACTAAGATTGATTCTTTAAAAGGGAAAATAAACCATATTTACAAAAAGATGTTCAAGTGCAAATCTTTTTTTCATTTTAAATTTCAGTTAGATTTTCAAAAGATGCTTCTTAGAGCTTAGGCTCTATGCTTTTTTCAGTTTGAAGTAAAAGCAAAGCTCAGGGTTTACCATTCCAGCTGTATATTTCTATTTTGGCAAATCTACTCTAGAAAACTTTAGGGAGCGATTTATTTTAATTTATTGAAATTTAAAAGTGATGTCAAGACAATGTTTTACAATTTTTTTTCCTTTGAAGATTTAAGAGCCTCTATCATGTGTTTTTAGCAATGCTAATATGCTAATTTCTCACCAAAAACACTCCCAAAGAGATGTTTTCCTTCATTCATCCATGTCTGAGCATTCTTGCCTTCCCAGCAGATGTCCAGCCCGATCTGAGATAACGACAGTCACATGTCACAGCTAAACTGTCTTCTAGGTTTGATCATGGGTACTCTGATATCATTTTTGGTGGGCAGCAAGTGGCAAAACAGCTCCTGAGATGGATAAAAACACATGGATTTTGCCACTTAATTTTATATTCCACAAATGCAATACTAGAATACGCCATTTAGACTAATGGAATTGCATTAAACCTATCTTAAATATTTTTCGTGACTCGACTCCTGATGAACCTGTTACTCTTAGTTAGAATTTTAAACAACGATGAGCAATAAAAACTTTTAACATTTTCCTAATGCGAATTTGTTTAATGACCATGCTTCAAGGCATTCAAACGATCTTTTGGAATTTGTTGTTACAAATGAATATCGGCCTTAAAATATCAGTTATTGGCTTCCTTCGGTTTTAAAATAAGCGCACCCCCCTCACACACACAAGAATAACCCACACACATCAGTCCATCTTTTGTTAAGACACATAAGATATACCCATTGGCATAAGTACGGTGACAAAAAGGCGATGTAAAAATCAAGCATGCCGGGGTCAGTCCGAAGACTTGAATACTAATTCACACGGGTCAGTCAGGTGACTTGAATACTAATTCACACATGCCTGCTTATAGACTACAGCACCTCTGTGGCAAGGGATCAATTAGGAACATCCTGTGTGTTCAATCAAAGGCTGCACAATAGCTGGTGCGCGCTGCACCATGGATTAGAGGCCCCGACATCGCGTGCATGCAAACACCAACATAGCCACGGCTCGTTTAACACGCCGTGAAAGCAATTCACGCGGTGACAGACAAGGGTCACGAGTAAGGGCCCACGTGTACACAACCAATTTATTTCCGAGGCGGGAGGAACATATGTGGCTGACAAAAGGGGAAGCAGCCATGATTAAAGGAATCTCACCTGCTCCTGTGTTGTAAAAACATGCAAATGATCTCAATTGGATTTTCATCATGTAGATGCGGCAAACCAATATCAATTAGTCATTTTGCAAGGCCAAAGACAATTTGCACATTTCCAAGCATAGTTGACAAACAGATTGACTTTTGGACTCGCTTTTAGTTTATTTTTAGATTTTTCTTCACAGCCTGACACATGAGCATATTGGGAATGTAGCCATGGTGATGATTGTCAGCCTGCAAATGAAAAGAAGCACACCTCAGCTGATTTAAAAATAGTTGTAAGCAAATCATTTGATAATATTCTGAACAATGTATATTCCATCATACGATAGGCCCCCTATAACATGCGTTATTTAGATCTTTTTGGAAAAGTGAAAACACAAACACCTGGTGACAGATTGTGGCATTTTGGAATGTTTTTACAAAGCTGTCAAAAAACATTATTTTTTTGTAAGCTTTTTATCCAGTGTTCATTTTAAAACTGGGATTAACACAAACATTGAAAAAAAGATATGTTGACAATAATGATCATATTGTTTATTTTTGTGTTCAAAAAAGTATATAACATTTCGATAGTGCAATTTGTCATTACCTGACCGAGCAAGTGTGATGTTATTTTCAATCCACAGCAAGTAGCAGAATGGCCGCCCCCTGAGATGTATTAAAAACAGGTGAATTTTGCTGCTTATTTCATTTTGAGCCAACACAATATTAATCAGAATACTGTCTTCAGACTAGCGGGGCTGCATAGAACACATTGTCAAGAAAATCCAGACCAGTTAAAATGAATTTCTGACTTCTGTAGTCATTTATAGTGAAGGAGTATGATTTCAAAAAAGGTGATACTGTACATGCATTTTTTTTTTTTCACTGAGCAGCGCCAATAGAATGTTTGTAACGTATGAAACATGTCGTCACACAAAACTGTTTCGTACCTTTCGCTATGCAGACTTCAGTGCACAATTTTATACAGTACTGTATTTCCATTTAATGACCTTCAAATGCCATAGCTGATAATAATGCCCGGTTTGATAATTGTGTCTGCAGCAGTTGTTAACTTCCTTTAGAGGGGAGAAATATTGGTTCTCATTTGATTATTCTTAATGAAGTGTCCTTGGAGGAAAGGTCTTGCCACCCCCACCCCTTATATGGTTCTGTGACAGCGTGCAGCAACAAACTGCAGGGAGACAAGTGGAGGGCGTCTGTTGCTGTGTTGAAGAATAGCATTCATTAAAGGTCTGCTCCAGCCCCCATCTGGTGGTTTGAATAGGGGTGAGTTGGTTGGGGGTGGTGAGGGTTTTCCAGCCCTCCCTTGGCACGCGCCTAAGCCGCTCTGGTGTTGGCCCCGTCTGGCCCCTGCAGTGACAGATCACAGAGGTGGGGGTGTTGGGACCACGCGTCACACCTGTGTCCCACACTGAGAATCATTAAGCAAATATACAACTCCTTTTATTTGTTTGTTTCTACAAAGTTATAAATGTGTATGGGTCTGTTCAGGAAAATTTATAAAAGTGCTCCGTCAGACTTCCCGGTGAGATGTACTGTTCCTGCAGAAACACTTTATGTCCAGTTTGAACTGTTTTATTGATGCATTCTTCACAACATTTTGCTAATTATTTGACTCTAATGTAATTGTAACTTTTCAGGGCCAAAAATCGTGCAGGCATCTTTTGATGGAAATACTCTTTATGGTAAGCAGTAACTTGCACTCTACCGTCTTTCAACATTTGTATTGCGCTAAACATACACAAACACATCACTTGGTATTAGATCAGTGAGATTTTTTTTAATTCATTTATCCTTTCATGAACTCAAAAAATATATTTAAATCTCTAACTTTATGCTGTCTTGTCTATATGCTTATTAGATCTGGTTTTATGCATCAGGATTTTTGTGCATGAGTTGTGGGTTTTAAAACAAAGGTCAATCACATCCTGAAGTGGACACTTGGTTAGCTGTCTTTGTGTTTGGCATAACTTGATAGGCTCTTGTTGTGGGTGGAGGGCAAGTTCAGGAGCAAAAGGAATATATAAATATGGAAAAGCATGTGAGAGTTGTCAGTCTCGTGAATGGTAATTTAAAGTGAAAAAAAAATGCCACAACAGCAACTTTGAGAATGGGCTTGCCTACAACACAAGCAGCCATGTACAGTTTAGCCTACCACATAAATGCAAAGCACCCTGTTGGGACTGAAGCCACAATTACAGATAGCAACAAAAATGTTAATTTTCGAAGCCATAGCAACGTTCCTTGCCAGACTATTTTCAAGAACACCACAAATTTGAGCAAGTCTGTGACAGACAGGATGGAAAATGTTTTATTTCATTGTGTTTTCTAATTATTTGGCGATTGACAAAAGAAAACAGATCTATTCCTCCAAGTCTCAAATCAACTCCATCTGTTAAAGTCTATTAAGGAAAATAAATGACTGAAGCCACTTTGTTGTTGTTCATCAATCTTTTGATCTGCCGCAATAATACAACATTTCTAAATGATAGTAGATGGAGTTTTCTTCAGAAATTCTAGATCTTATGAAGATCAATTAATTACAAATCACATTTCTTTCTATCATTTCTCTGCATTATCTGCACATTTTATCTACATTGGATCAGAAGTGCTTCAGCATCACAAAGGCAATCTTGTAAAAAATCTTATCAGCTTTCCCCCTTTGTCTCCATGTGTGATAACCAATATGAACACACTGCTGAGAGGAGAGCTATGGAACTGTCACCCTAAGGTGAGATGGGGGAGGGGAACTGGATCAACTTATGACAGATGAGCTTACATATAAACTACAGGATCTCAGCCAGTTTTGTGGCGGAAGAAGAAGAAATAGCACATTTGATGCTGCAATCTCAGGCAAAAAAAAGTAGTAGAAAAAATCATCATCAAAAGCTTCCCTGCTGCATATGGGTACTAAGTTTGGTATCTATAAATGTTTCAGTAGGATGAGAAAGTAAGCACAGATGAAAGCTTACGAGGTGCCGCCTGCTGCTGTGCTTCTCGCAGTTAGAAAATCTGTTTTACACTTTTCAAGCCTATATCCTTAACAAAATATCCTTTAGCATATGCATGATGAGCGCTACCTTAATGTATGGAAGGGAAATTGATTGGGGGCTCCTGGCATGCAACCATTACTGTTTTATTAATGGGAAGAGGTGTTCAATTCAATTGCCCGGAGGCGGTGTAACAGCACACGCGATAGGCTCATAAAACACCAATTACTTCTATGCTACATTTGGAATTTGGACTTGTAATCACAGCCGGTGACTTGATGGAGGATTATTAGAAAATGAATGGCCATGCGGGCTGTAGCGTGTAGCGGTTGTAGGCTACAATTTGGCAAAGGGAGCACATCCAGCAGCATAATTGCATGCAGGCACGCTCCCTGGAGAGGAGTGCCAGCCCGTCATCAAACACTCATTCGGACGGGGCCTCATCCCATTACAGTCCCCCAGGAGCCAAACTGCACCTGCCCCACACACCCAACAACAGTCCATCCTCTCCACGTCAGCCGCTCTCTCACTATTTCAAAGGCCTGACATGAACATGATGCTGCAAAAAGTCAGCAATGTGAATTCAACTTGCTCCCTGCTATGAATGAAAACCCCAACTTCAAATTTAGTCCAATTACAGCGCACCCGCCGTATGGCTAACAAGCTTGTCACCAGTGCAACAACCATGACCACTGTGACTGGTGTGGCAGGAGGAAAAACATGTTCCACATGACTTGGCGCGATTGGGTTTTATGTCAAATTAACGCGTGCGCTAGTGAGGAGGTGGCCAGTGGAGAGCGTTGATGGTTTTTACGCTCCTCCTGCTCCACCTTCTTGGCTGACGAAGCGATTAGGAAGAACTGAGATTTATTGTTATTGCATGCTGCTTGGTGGCTTGAGCTGCTTGCGATCAGGCAGCTCAGTTAACAATGATATGATATCAACCCTCATCCACAATACAAATATAGCTTCTGCCAAGCTCAGGTAGAATACGAATTATGAAGCAAAATCATTTTTTTATCCATTTCAAGAAGCAGCCATTTTGCCATCTGCCGTCCACTGGAAATGACATCACAGTTGCTCAGGGCTCAAGTAACGACCAATCCCAGTTTACCTTTTTTCTGAGTTTGCTCATGTGACGTTTGCAAGGTGGATGGATGCTCAATAGGGAATCCCACCACTGCAAGGAAACATTAATAATAAACTCATGAAGCCCCGATCTTTGCAAAAGAACTCGGCTTTGCTTTGCTGTTGTATTGGATCTCATTAGATTGTGCAGATGTACATGTTACAATTGGGCACAGTGATATATTCCATTCATGAAACCACCATATCCTTGTTAGTGAAGGGGAGGGGAGTTAAGCTCTCAGTGATGTATGTGAATGGATAGGCACCATCTTTGTCCTGAATTATTCACCACCTTGCAAGTGAGCTGCAATAATCTTTCACTGGAGTTGAGTGTAGGGCTGGACAAAGCACGAACATGGCTGCTCATATTAGTACGAGCACAAAGGACTTCCTGCTTTTCTTCGTTATGGTCCCGGATGAGCTTGAGTCTATCCCAACTGATTGTGGGCAAGAGGTGGGGTACATGGTGTACCGTACAGCCTTATTGATGATGATATTTTATTACTTTATACTTTTTTTATATGGTTTTGTTTGTGGACTGGAATTACTTTTCGTTCACAGTTGTGCATTTTCAAGAATGTTTTGACCCCTAATGTGTTTGAGACCACGATAATTTTAAGCTGTTTTTGACTGGTCCTGTAAAATGTTTTGGGCTGTTTTTACAAAGATACTTGCATTTTTAGCTGGTTTGGACTGGTCCTGCAACATTTTTTCTTGCTGTTGTTTTTACAAGTATAAATTTAACATTGAGTGAAAAAGTCCTTAAATCAGTTAGACAGCTGGATAAAACAGATGATATTTTTGTTTTACATTGTTTGGTTTCTGCAGGTAAATCATTTAAGTTTGGCTCTAACTTCATCAATACGAGGATTACTTAAAAAGACACTATTTTTTTACAATACAGTGTTCTCCTTACTTTCAATGTTAAAAAAAAAACAAAAAACTTGTGGGTTTCTGTGTTGTTTTCTTCTTTTAATATAGAGGACAGTCAAAACCGCATTTTGAGTATTGACCCCAGCATGATACTGTATTTCTCAGTTTTTTTTTGTCCCTGCCATTTTTTGAGGTTTTATATTACAAATAAACACACAAATGCACTGATGTGTAAAAAGATCTACAAAATAAATGTGTAAAGAATACACAAATACGAGCTTGCCAATTTGCTTTAATGGCTGGCTAATGCATGCTGGTAATTAAAGTTCAATCAATCAATCAATCAATCAATCACCAAAATTGTTGACGGTTTGCAAATGTGATTGCAGCAAAATTGCGGACTTGGGCATTATGTTGATGATTTGATCTGTCGGCCTGAATTTGCAAATAAAAGCTGCAATGTGACCTCCTCTTGTTGTCAACTCAATTGAAACTTTATTGATACAATTTTATGTAATCCGTGATTGCACTCTGGAGGTATCGATTTGTCGGTCTCGTGACTGGATTTAATTTTGGAGTCGGGTCAATATGTGCTGCGTGTAGCACAACTGACCTCAGAGGTGTGGAGAAGGACATCCTGAGGTGTTTTAGGTGCGTCACACTTTACTGTAAGTCTGCACATGCTGCACAAATGCAGTAGAATGCCCTCTGTTGTCATTGAGTCACTCAACTGTAGCGAAGACCATTTGGTTAGTGTTGTATACTTGGACTAGGAAAAAAAAAATCCTGTAATTCATTCATGGATTTAGATTTTGCACAAGCTTTGAATAAGCTTACATTAAAACTGATTTTAAATTTGTATACGCTATTGTTCTTTGAACATTTTGCACAAAATTGAAAAACAATTTTATCCTCAATCAAACCTCCTTTAGAATAATGTTTGTTGGGTTCATTACTTTGATTAAAAATAATGAAAATCGCGATTGACTGAAAAAAAAAATCAAGATGTTATATTTGGGGCCATATTGCCCGGTCCTATACCCAAGATCATGTTTCCTCTTGGCTTGTAAACTCCAGTCGTCCAATTAAAATTGCTGTTCCTCCCTGCGTCTTCCAATTACCAAGCCACTGAGTCCAATACCGTGCTTTGGACCCCTGAGACTACTGCCATTGATTTGCTAATGAGAAATGTGGAGAGAATAGGGCGAGGAGGTGCTTAACTGGTTTGCTTGCTAAACACCTGAAGAATCATCACTAAACCTCCACAAGGGATGAAAAGATGCAGACAAAAGAATGCCTTTTGTGGTGTCTTTTTTATATATATAAAATGAGCAATTTTTGATAGCACTTTCCAACATCAACATACCTCTTTGTTAAACACAATATTTGTATCCATAAAATCACATTTATCTGTATACATTGACTTTAGGCACAAGGCCATGATAACATCTTTTGGTCGTCTTAAACATTCTTAAATATTCATATATTTTGAACATCCTTGCAGGTTTCATAGAGCAAATGATTGAACAAAGTGGCAAAGAAATTCAAATGGAAGAGCCTTTTATGAATGAACGCGGTCCGCTCGTGGGTCCATGAAGTAGCTCGGGCGAGAACAAGCAAGAAACACCAAAGGAGTGGTCCACATACAGTACTGCATTCCTCACTGCCAAAAGTCAGCACCATGAGCACTAAAGCTGGATTCTCGAGACACGGGTGCAATTGTTCAAAACGCACATCTCATGATCATGATCATCACGTGACTTCAAACAAGAACAGTTTGATACAGCAAGCCCAAGGGTTACGTTACAAAAACAAAAGTTGGCGTTTAGCAGCCGTTACACAGGATTTATTGCAGTGCACATCAAACTTGAATGAACAACCGCCCTCTGAAAGGCTTCTGATTTGTCTCACCTCGCCATCTTGTTGCACAAAGTTTCTTTTCTAGGATGGCAGGCGGATGAATGAAGACAACGCTGCATCTCAACATTGATTGGCGCAAAGTCATGCAACAAACACACTACAATCCTAAGGTTCACTCGCCCTATTTTTGTCTTTGAGAGTATTACAGGTCTCCCTCGATGAGGAGGAGACCTTTTTTGCAAGCAGACATCTCCCTGAAAAGGTGCTGTCCATGAAAAATATGGCCTTTTTATATCAATGTTAAACACAGATCAACGACCCAAATCCACAATAGTCTCACAGAAACAGTATACAGGTATATACAGTACATAAAACACAATATCATCTTTTTTTTTGAACTTTTCGAATTCTTATGATAGTTTCAGTGCAATAAGAGAGAGACCTTGTGTGACGGTCTACTGCAGTGTCGTCTGGCTCATGTTGTTCAAGTAAACGTATGAGGTTTGTGTGCCTAAAAGACTACAACATTGGCCTGCAGCTTGTTTTGAAACCTCTCTATGCTGACTGTAGATATAATGAGAAGTGTGTGAGGATCTAACGTAAACTTCCCTTTACACCAGCCGTTAGAAACTAGGACGGCAGTACAACTAGAATACACAGAATGGATTTCTCTATCTATGATGTTCGATTGTGCAATCATTGATGGGAATTGGAGATATATGCTTTTAGGAGTAGCCACGTTCTGAATACATTTTCCCGGCCGGTTCCTGAACGTACTCCTCCGTCTTATCCCAGTCCTGCACCCATCCTCCATTGAGCTGTGCGGTGGCCCCGTAGCTTTTAGCGGCGCCGCCCATGGCGCCGTAACCCTGCGTGATGTCACCTGTCTCTTCGGCCAGTTCGTCCTCATCGATGAAGCCGCACTTTTCCTCGCTGGTCTCCTCGGGGTCGGCCCACGGCTGTTTCTCCCCGGATGCGAAGATGCCGTAAAATACCACGCCCCCGTAATGCACCAGGGAGGCAATCAGGAAGACATACTGCCACTCTTCCCGAGTCTGGGACCAGAAAGAGGGGTTAGAACCTGTCAAAGTTCAAAGGCTCACAGAAGTTATTTAATAATTAAGACAACACTTTTTATAAAAAATATCACACAAAGATCAGATTAAGACATTTTTAGGCTCACATAATTGGAACAGCTTCAGTTTTTCTCCTGCTAAATGCTAAAAAGTGCTTACCGTATTTTCCACACTATAAGGCGCACCTAAAAGCCTTTTTTTTAAAAAAAAAAAAGCTGATGGTGCGCCTTATAATCAGGTGCGCCCTATATGTAGATAAATATTGAGATTGGGATTGGTAGATGGGGAATGAACTGATATAGTAAGCTATACCTGTTTCTTTTGTGTGTTTACAGTTGAACAAGTTTGCTCATATTGACTGAGTTATTATGCTATTGAGAGCTTAGTTATTATTTGAGTTATTGTTATTACTTTGAGTATTACTATATTATGATTGAAAAAGTTTGAAAATATGTCATTAATTGAGGGTGCGCCTTATATATGGAAAAAGTTTTAAAATATGTCATTAATTGGGGGTGCGCCTTATAATCCGGTGCGCCTTATAGTGCGGAAAATACGGTTAATGTGAATGTAGTCATTTCAAATTTGATTTGCAGTGAGAGCAACAGTTCCAGTAGAAAGACTGGTGAAGTTGTTATGCCTCGACCTTTTACCGGGAACAACTTCAGTATAAAAGTGTATCAGACTGGTAAACTAGGGGTTTTTTTGGAAGTTGGCCATGTCACTGTGTTTCTAATGTGTTTTACTGTGATGTAGACCATTAAGAATTGCTGCTACAATTCGACATACTTTTTCTGACATGTACACTAATAAGCAGGTCTCTGGAGCAAGAAAAAAATGTCTCAAGCGTTTTTTTCCAAACAGAAGTATTGAAATTACTCGAGGACTCGTTGCATCCTTTGTTCCTGCACACCCATGACCCTAATATGGACAAGTGGAATGAAAACATGGACAGAATTTGCCATTTTTAATCCAAATGAAAAGTGGTCAAATATTATCATGCACTGTGTTTTTGAGACCATATGAGTAGAGATTTTCTAAACATATAGTCGTTAAAACTGATAAGCAAAACCTCTTTAAATTTTATAAACCTGTCTGAAGTCACCTCTCAAAATTTAAAGATATCAAGGCGCTTAATGAATGCCAAAAACAGACATTGAAACACAGTAAATGTATGTTGTCATCAAGGATAAAGATGATTAGACTTAGAAGAGATGGTTTGACTATGTTCATTCAAAATGAAATGCAAAAGCCCTCAACCTGCATTAGCATTCTGTTCGCTATGTGGCAGACCAAAAATAGCTCACCTTATTCTTTGTCATGGCTCCCACGATCAGAGGACAGACCATCCCTGACAGGGTCCCCACGCCATTGGAGATGCCCATAAGGATACTGGCGTAGCGTGGAGCGATATCTAAATGGTTGACGTTGAAACCTACAAACAACAAAAATTTGCATTGAAATTTTCAAACACCTGTAAACAGCAGCATAACATTTGATGTACATTTTTTTCTTGATGTAAATAAGTACAGTATTTTAGATTTTAGATAGTATTTTAGATCAACTGCAGTTGAGATCAGAATTGATTGACAGGACTTTGGGACTGATAATGATACAACAGTAACATGAATCAAAGAGGATTTTTGATGATAGTGCGACGTATTAGAAGCCGGATATTCAACATGATTTTTAAGAGACATCGTTCGATTTTGCCTGTGACGAGAACGTTTAAATTTAATACTGAGAAAAAAGGTACAGTATAATATTTTCTAGTTATCATATGCTAATTCAGCATTGTGTTTGTTTTGCTACCAAATCTATGGTAACCTGTAGTTTTGATAGCATAAAAGCCTAATTTGCAATAGAAAAGTAAATGTTTATCTCATTGTGCCAAGTTACCAAAATGTGTATTGTATACAAAAAAAATCTTTTGGCACTTTTGTACTTATAAATGCATGTTTGTCTGAGACTGGAGGGAGGAATGAAGTTTTAGTAGTCTAATTTTTGAGTGTATTTATCAATGCTCACTGTGGTTACATTGTCTTTTATGTCACTAAGCATCGATTTAATACCTAAATATTTCAGATTTATTGTCTGGACTCTTAAAAAACGTGAAAATACGTCCTTGGCATTGAATGACTCAAATGTCTTACCTGATATTGCAAAGCCACTAAAGCCCACGGCCAGCACTAAGAAGGAGATGGCTATACCCTTACTGTGAGAATAACCCACCACCAGGAGGAGGGTGGCTTCCATTCCAAATCCTAAAATCACCCAGACACATGGTGTAAGCAATGCATGCTGTCATCACTTCACTTTTTGCACACGCACACAATATTTCACCTCCACAATTCATGATCTTGCGGACCGTCGTGGTGGACATGATGTTGTGCGTACGTAGGTAGTCGGCTAACTGGCCTCCTAAGGGCACGATGATGGTCATGACCAGGTGCGGGAGCGCTGACACTATTCCAACCTGGAAAGTACACATGAAAGAAAGATGATTCATTCAGTGTGTGCGTGTGTGTGTGTGTGTGTGTGTGTGTGTGTGTGTGTGCGTGCTGGGGTTTAATGTCTAAGACATATATCACTCTCAGCAATAACACAATCTCCTCCTCAGTTTGAATCACGACTGCCAGACAAGCTTGATTCATGCCTCTATCACATGAGGGAGATGAGATTATTCGGTTTGAAGATGAAATACTCACTGATTTGGACGCCATAAATCTCTCAAGCATTTCAAATTTGTTTCTTTTTGGGTACAAAGGCCTCTCAAAGGAGAAAAAAACAAAGCTCTCTAATTGTGGTTCTAGGTTAATAGTCTTACCTTGCTTATTTCAAAACCAAACACTTCTTCAAAGTATGCAGGCTGGCTGATGAGCAGTAGATAAAAGGTCCAGCTCCTGCAGAAGTTGGCCACAATAATTGCATAGACGGGCATGGAGGTGAAGAACTTTCGCCAGGGGGTCTTGAATTTCTAATTTAAATTGAGGGGAAAAAAAGAAAATTGACTGGATATTCCGAGTTATACAAAATCCTTGAGTAAGATGGAGAAATGACCTCCATGGCACCCATCAGCTGCGCGCTTTCGCCGATGCTCTCCTCAATGTAACGGCGCTCCTCCTCTGAGATGGTCGGGTGCTCGGCCGGGCTTTCGTAGGACACCATTATCCAAAATATGTACCAGAACAAACCAAAGGTACCTGCGAGGATTGAAAGCTCCAATTGCACCCAAAAAAGACGATGCGAAGTAGACCACATCTAACTTCATACGGGGTCAAAGCAGCCTGCTAGCATCTAGACACGGCTGGCGTCCGCTGCGGCTAAACACTTTGTGGCGTCGTTCCATACTCAGTCCATAATCAGAGATGAGAAAAACCAGGTCCAGAAAGTAAAACCCTGCCTCAGTTTGGCTTTAGCCACAGGTGCTTCGAATCAACTTGCAGTCAAATGAACATGAACAGCTAAAGTCAAAGCACATGTGGCTAAAGCCAAACTGTGGCAGAGTTTTTCATTTCTGGACCTGATTTTCCACATCTGTCTGTAATCATTGCTTCTTGTTGCAAATAAGATGAACTTCTGAAAAGTTTTGCTCTTGCAAAGGGGTGGTGATATTAAGAAGGAATGCTAATTGCTAAGCTAACCAGAAATTCATATGTAATTGTTAAACGAGTTCACGTTTCACAAAAGCCAGGCTGGAACTGTGCAAACGCAGAACGTATCTAAATTTGAGCGGCAGGAAAAAAGATATACATACAGTACTGTACACAAAAATGAGTACAGTACACACAGCTAAATAGGACCACAAGCCGAAAATGAATTATGGTTTTACTTTCCCTTTTATTTTAAAATTCGAAACTCATCCCTGGATTTGTATTTTGACCTTTGAGATCAGCATAAAAATGGTTCTCAAAATTATACATCTCATCTTTATTTTTAAAATCAATTTTGCTTAGCTATAGGACCATGCGACCCTGTCATGAATACAAAGTTTGAATTTAAATTTATATTAATTTGGCAATACAAATATTTTAATAAATATACTGTCGACTTTGTTCGTTATAAGATTTTAGAGATGTTTTTTCATTCCCATTTTTTAATAAAATAATAAATAAAAATGTTCCGTAGTCATATTTTTAATTTAAAAAAACTCTTGATGAAAAAGAAACATTATTTTCAGCCTTGCCTTAAATGATATATGAGGTTCACTAACCGTACACATAGAAGACAGATGACCATCCTGTGTACTGCACCAGAATCCCAGCCAAAGGCATGGCTATGACCGCACCGGCATAGGATCCTGCGCGGGGCAAACAATATGAGCCAGTCGGATATAATCCCTGGCTTCTTTATTCACGAGTAAGACCCTGTGGACAGTGTTAACCTTCCAGGAGACGTAAACACACTTTAGAGAGAGATGGTATGCAATTATGAATCGAAGTATGTCATAGGTGGAAGGCATTCCCAGACATGCTAATTGCTTTGTCAAGTACCACAGAAAGAGATGGTTGCCAGACGACTCCTTTCCAGTGGTGGAGCCCATTTACTCCAGATTCCATGACATGCTGGATAAGTCACTCCCTGCAAATGGGAGCATAACAATCAGTTGCAGCCATTTTCCTACTTGTTGTTGACCGACAATGACATCAAAATTTCCATGGGCCAGAAACCCTTCTGGCAATATATCACGATTTTGACAGTCACGGTTATTTAAAACTGTCCAAATCTGTCAAAACCGGTAAGTTTTTTTTTTTTTTTCTCCTGCGCCGTCTTCCTTAATGTGCAACTGCAATGTGCAGCAGGTGCCTTCTCTCATTGTGTATCAACTGTGAGTCCTTTTTAGCTGCAGCAGTCATCGTCCACCTCCTGGTTTGTGGGCTTCAGTACCACTGTAATGTTGTGACTGCAACTAACTACTGTGGGTTATGTGACAAAAATGTTTATGCTACTTTCACAGAGCGGTTTATGTGATAATCGCTCAAGGTGGGATGCGAGCAGTCATCGTCATAAAAGAGCATTTATTGCTGTTAGTATTATATTTTTTAGAGCTGTGATGTTTTTTGCTCAAGGTTATATCATCCAATTCGTATATGGTCCCATGCCTACTAAGGGCTCTGCTTTTGAGTGCCACAGACGGAACCCAGAAAAATGGTGAGCAGTAATCAATCATTACCATTTTTTATGATGCTAGTACTGCAGTTTTCCTACCACTCTGTATTTTTTATTAAATAAGTGCAACTGATTTACACTACATGTAAAGATACCGCTTGCAGTCCCGTGGTAAACGTGCCGGTGACAAATTAGAACTGATAACCAAGAGCGTGACATGGTTCTAGCTGACCTCTCTAATGGAAACTAATAGGTGAAGTGAGAGTGCGTATAAATTCAAGTCGACTGCCACTTGATGGAGAAACGAAAAAAAAAATCATCATTAAATCTTCATTAGCTGCTAAGTGGCATACAATCAACTATTGATAGACACAAATTGCTGGGGATTGCAAAGGGAGACAGGCCCAAATGCTAATGTTTAATTTGCAGTAATAAGTGGGAGCTGGGCTCCGCACAGCCGTCTCTCGCCCTCTCTCATGGTCACCAAGCCATTGAAGTGGCAGTATGTAGCCGAACAAAACCAAATAACCTTCAGTCTCATAATGGCAAATGAATTTTTCTATTGAGCTGCGATAGCTGCGCGCATTGAGTGTTTTTGTCCACAGCTCTTTTGTTCTGTGTGAACAGTTGGTGGAGTACACCCCATAAGCCCCGCGATTCACTCTTTGTTGACCGCTCTGGCAATCGTGTGCACTACAATGAAAGGGTTGATTCATAATAGAAATAAAAGGTGATTAAATCGAGAATGTCAGGAGTCTTTCATCAGGGGAGGCGTCCGTCGCCAGCGCTCGATAATGAGACATCCTATTTTTTAATTTCAAACCATATTAAAAGGTCAATATGGAACAGTACCTCAACCAAGCCTTGTAATATCCTCACAAAGATGACGCACCCATAGTGAACACGAGCCGCAGAAGGAATGAACATGTTCAGGGTGGATGTCAGCACGATTGCAGCCCCGAAAACTCTGCGCGGACAAATTGGTTGAATGTTAACAAACATCGCTGAGCACATAAGAAAAAGAAATCAGCAGAGTAAAGAAGAAGGTCCCTTTTTAAAAAGCTATATTGACATGTATGTTTAGAATATTTATACTGTATAATATTAGAGGAGTGCCACACCTCATGTGACATAATTTAATGATGACTTGACATTTTATTAAATTTAAAGCATACTGTTGGTCATTTACTTGCAAGTTTTTGACATTTATAATAATTGAATTGATTCATTTTGAATGAAAAACGGTCTAAATCTTACACAGTGTCACTTTGAAGATTCCTATGTAAGAATCACTGATGATAGCAACAGTTTGACCTTGCAGTGGATTTATTTATTTCTCTATTATTTCAAAAGAAAAACAAAAAACATCTTCGAACATTGTGTTCCATTATGCATCGTGATTATATTCCACATTGCATACTAAGTAAAGAAAATATGTCTCACTATCAACTGTTAAAGTACAACATTCAATCTTAATTGGATGTTACACATATGCAGGAAAAGGAAGGTGCTTTGGAGCAGAAGGCATCCTTGGGCTCAGCTTACTTGGCAACATGATTTGCTCCACGGCTACTTGCAGCAATATTGATCTTTGCATTACCTTATTATACCGTTTAAAATCCATACTGGCTGTTTTTTTTAACTACATGTGTGCAGAAGCAGGACTCTGAGATCTGTGCAACGTGTATTTGTAAACTATCCCATTGTTTTTTTTATACATTATTAATGATTGCTTTCACTCATAGACCAGTTCATCGTTTGTTCTTTCATTGTATCCTATCTATAATTGTCCCTGTTGAATTAATTGTGGAAATCATGCTGCATGGATGGGAATCATCCCACAGTTATTAGTCTCAGCCGCATTTCGCACAGGGCCTTGGCTGGTGCGGTCACCATGCCTACATGTGAACATAAAGGATTAGACACGCTGTCTCCCGTGGGAGCTCATTAACATGGAGGGAGGCTGGAGGCACGCCTGGCGGGCGTCAGCCAAATCCTCACTTTTATCTACTAGCTGGGGTTTCCTTCAAGACACAAGCTCACGTGAACATAGCTCAAATTTGTATATATTTACTTGAAGAGATGGGAGAAATTGGTGTATTTGTCAGCTTTTTTAATTTTAATATGACAATAGCAATTTAGATACACCAGGAGTATCCAACAATCATTGTGAAGTTTCTTATAATTTACACTTTGTATAATAATTAGGGCCAGATTTACATTCATTTTTTTGGGCCGATGTTAATTTTTGGCAGAATAAATTACAGATTACAGATTAGTTTTTAAAAATTACAATGAATAAAATACCTTTCCTTTCCTCACATGCTTTTCAAAAACTGTCAGTTATTTGTAGATTTACACTATTCACTGGCCAGCCTGGTACCGATTCCCCAGGAATATCAGTGGTCATCAGTAAATATATTGTTATAAAATCTTTACTTTTGACTTAAAGAATGCGTTGCATGACACAATTAATAAAATTACTGCATAAGGCCATTAATTCTTGTCATATGAGTTAGTGTTACTAGTGGCTGAATGGAGCTTCGTGTATCTGCACAATGTATTTTATGCTTTTTTTTAATTAGAAAACAAAAAACTGTGACTTTAAGTTGTGTGTAAACCCAGTGCGTCACAAATAGTGGGGCGGGCCCCCCTGGGGGCCTGTGAGGTGGTGCCAGGGGCTGACCCCAGGGAAAAGGCTTTGTTTTTGGCATGTGATGTGTAATTGCGATGAAATAAGGATTTTCTTTATTTTTAGGGGTTTTTTTTTGTTTCGGGCACTTGTTTTTTTTTTTTTTTTTCAGTTTGTTTCAGGCACTTGGTTGTTTTGGTTTTTTTTTTTCAGTTTTAGACTAAGCTGTAAACCGTACGAACGCTGTAAAAAAAATTCACAGTTGTTGAAAGTTGATTAATATTGCTATTTTCTTATTTTTAATGTTAAAATGGATGCAGGTTTAGGTATCACTATATATTTTTTTATAATAATAATCTTATTTATAGTCAGCGCATAGGGTGGGCGGGAGCTTGGCGAATAATTGACAGGCACTAGTGTAATCCAAACATCCAAGCCAATTGTTTGCACAACTTCCTAAACATTGCTTATAAAAATGAAGATTTTCTTTTTGAGTGCAATACTTTTTGATACGATATGATGCGATACGATTTTGATACAATTCGGTTAAATCATTAAAAAAAAAAAAACGGATTCAAATTGTTTTTGTTACACAGCATACAGTCCAGCTGCAGACAATTTCATTTTTTCCACAAAAACTGTTGTAAAGTGCTTACAGTAGTATTCATGCTGTAATTGAATAAAATGTTGATATGTAGAATTCTGGTCAAATACTAAATGTGGGAAAAAAACATGATTGGTGTTTTTAGAGACACAGATATGTTAATTCCTTTACATCGACACTTGAAATAAATGAATAAATACCTAGGATTGAATGTCTTGAAAGATACTTAAAAATCTGTCTTTGGGATTGAATGAATCATATTGGATGACATCGAATGGGTTAATAATGCATTTTATATTTATTTAAGGGTAATTTAAGGAAGATTGTTATGTCAGAAGTGAACATCAAATCTCCATAAGAAGTACAGTAGTTCTTGTCAAACAATATTGACCGCTGTTCTAGACAGAATTTTTCATTAATGTTGTCTTCATTGGAAAAGTAAAGCATATTCTAGTGACCTCCAAACCTTGAAGAGTATTTTATCCACAACCTGGAAAATAAGTGTACACATACCTGTACGTGCTCTAAATATTTTGTAGATATTAACTGTAATTTACTTGCGGCTTGTGTCTTATGATTTCGTCTATTAGAGTATAAGAAACACCTCAACAAGGACTATAAAAGAAAACGCACAAGGACATTTTGTTGTTATTTGCGTGTATTATTAACACTACTTTTTGCTTCTTTTAACAAAAAAAAGCGTCATTTTCTACATTCTGTTTTACGGTATAGCATGACACAATTAATAACAAATAGAATTGTGAATGACCTGTTGGCAGCCAGTCTGGAAGAAATGTATCCCCCTGGAATTTGGGTGACGATATAACCCCAGAAGAAGGAGCCATGAATCATCCCCACAGTCTCGGGGTCCCAATTAAATTTAGCTTTCTGTCAAAAAACAAACAAAAAATAAATAGGAACATATCGTCGTAGTGAAGATAGCAGGGATTCCCCAAACTCGAGGGGGCGGGGCTTGATTCCACCCCCTCACCTCTTTAATGATGATCTTGCCGTTCTGGTGGATGGTGCTGTTGTTGACCATGCTGACGATGGCCACGCCCAGGTTGCAGCGGATGCCGAAAGAGATACAAAAGCCCAGGCCACTCAGCATGGCGATGATGTACCTGCGCGGAAGTCCGAAACACGTGCAGTCGCACAGGGGCCCCCTGCGGCCCTGCTCGGCCCGGGGCCGCCCATCTTCGGTCAGCTCAATGGCCTCGCCCGTCTGCTGCCGCTTTTCCAGCCTCCTGTGTGGATGTACGAGGCGGATTTGAAAGAATAATGTTAAGAAGAAATTAAAATTTAAAAAATGAACGTCGTGCTATAAGTCCCGTAGTCATTTATGTTGCAGGCCAATGAGATGTGCAAGATGTGTAAGAAAATCCACAAATTGCATGTTTCTTCTTTTTTCTTTTTTTTTTTTTTTTTTTTTTTTGGTCGGGGGGGGGACGCTGCCCTCAAAAGCACACGTTTTTCGTTTAATTGAAAATTCTTTTCATTCCCTCCACGAAAAGGCAATGACCTTCAAACCGCATTGCAGCAACAACAGCCTCACTGCGGTATTTTTTTTTTGCCGCAAATATCTCTTTAAGTCACTGCACTAAGAAACATGAAGTATTTACGGTGGTTGTACTCCTAAAACATTTTTTCAGAATAGCAAAGATGACGATATGCAGGCCCAGGAGAAAAAGAGGGCCTACAGCAGATTTTTTTTTCTTTCACACCTTTGAGTCACGTTTTTTTTTTTTCCAGCTTGGGAGTAAATGAGAGTTTAAAATCTGTTTCTCCCCTTCTTTTATATAAATGCACCACGCATGTTTGGAGAAAGAGGGAGGGAGGGAAAAAAAGCGCTTATTTGATTTCATGACATCTTAACACAATTCGTTAAAAGGGTCAACTCCAAATAATTTAAATTCGTTGTCTCGTCACGAAATAATAGAGTCGATTCATTTGACTGGCATTGATTTTGCATTAATATAAACCTTAATAGATATCACGTCCGACTTTGTGTCACGACTGCTTGTGTTTCGTTCATTAAAAAAACGCACAGCTGCGGAAGGGGGGGGGGGGGGTCATCCTCTTGGGAAATATATGATCCTTAAATATTCGCATGCTGTCTACATCCTGTTACCTTCCCGTGAATGATAATTCCCATACATGCACCGTGCGTTTTCTTTGATTTGGATATAAAGCAAATATGTGCACATTTCTTTCTAATATTCACAACAAAAGCAATATTTTTTATTCGCCTTAAAACATACTAAATGGCACATATTCACCTTACCTGTACAGACCTCCGAGGGCCTTTCCCGCAATTTGTTTTAGCCCCTCTTTCGTGGTTGGAACAGCTCCCACATTGCTCTCGGACTCCATTTCCACCCCCCAAAAAAATAATGATCTGCGCGATTATTCTAGTATAATAAACACAAAGTACATAATTTTAGTATAATCCGAATAATTGTAATTCTCCTTGTGTTTGTCCAAAAGAAACGTCGGGATATCCGAGAGATCCAACAAAGCTGGTCTGAGGAGAGGACGAAGACGTTCAGCGTGCGAAGACTTCCAGTCACAAAGCGGCGCTCCAGTAAGTCCGTTTTTGCCTTGCGCAGTCTCTTAATCCACGCAGAGCCATTTTTTAAAGATCCAATGGCCGATAAAGAAAGACGAACGTGTCAAGTTGTCAAAGAAGCTGGGGGGAAGAGCTCGTGGGGGATATAATGGAGGGGTTGATGGAGCAGGTCCGGGTCCGTAGTGAGAGCTTTCAGCACCACGGACAGAGAAGGAGCGCGCCACCTGTGTGTGGCCTAAGCCACGCCCACTCGTGACCAATTCCTCACGTCGTCTGCTACTTCAGCCCTCCTTGCTTTACCGAAAGTGGTCTGGCGGTGACTTGCCATGAATCACACATCAGAAAGCATCCCTGACGTCTCGTATACGTTGGAAAAAAAAAAAATTGAAAGCGGCTCTCCTCCACTGCGAACACTGACGTAAACCTACTGAGATCGAATTCAATTTCATTTGGTGAACGTCGTTCTATTCTTTTTAAGATGTATCAAAACATTGCGTTAACTGCAACGCATATCCGTATATAAGCCTATTCATTATTAATAATTGTTAATCCATTATCGGGAGATGATTCATGAACACCCGCGAATAATTGATTCTCAAAATCGATAAAACAAATAGGCTGGATAAAATTGTTTCAACGTAATTATCTCAACAACGTTTGAGGTATTTTGTGATAGCTGTATTCCTTTGTCAATTTTGGGGGGGCAGACAGGGTGATACTAAATTGCTTGGCTCTTTTCATAAGTTTATGAAGTTAATGTTTGTATATAATTCATTTCATAACTAAATTATCGTTTATATAAAGTTAACACCTTTAAAATGATTTTGCCGTCCACTGAAAATGACCACATCTGTGCAGGGCTCAGGTAATGATGAGTCACAGCTCAGCTTGTGAAGGTCACATGACCAACTCTACAAAACCTCACAAAAGATAAACAGTGATTGGTCATTACTTGAGCCTTGAGCACATGCGATGTAATTGGAAACTTGTGTTTTTAAAGGTTATGATGAAAAATAGTTGTGCATACCTGCACCTTACAAATCCTGCACAGAGCAGGAAAGCTTATAAATACATAATACTTAACACTACATGTATGTATGTATATTGCATACAGTTGCTTCCACTCAATCTACTCCATAATATGCTTAGAATGTAAATCTATTCATTTATTAGAAGTTCATTATTACTGCCCTTATTGCTCGATAACTGTTTTTTTAATGTCGTTTTCTTGCCTACTTTATTATTTGCTCGATTGTGGAATGTAGTCTGCTTCATTTAATTGTGTAGTATTACTATGCATATGACAATAAACTCTTGAAAATTAACTACAGACAAAATGTTAACTTTTTACTGCTGAAAATAGCTTAAGTATGGTATATCCTTAGCTCTCATTCAACATCAATTCCTTGTAAGGCTTTTGAGCCTCTTGAAAAGATGTTTTATTGCTTCAAGTACTTATTCAAATGAATAGCCATTGAATAGAAATCTATCTATCTATCTATCTATCTATCTATCTATCTATCTATCTATCTATCTATCGTGATTAAAAGTCGTAGGGGAGTAGAGAATACACATACATGTACTGACCATACATGTTTCCCCTGTTCTTCAGTCTGCCAGGTGAAGCGAGCATGCCAATATATTTGAACCACACCCACAAGTGCGAGAAAACACTGACTAGGAACCGGCATCCTTTCAGCCCATCTGTTGTGTGAATTTTCATGCTTGCCAATGTCCTCAGCAAAGCAGCAGAATGGCCAGTTATAACATTCTGGAATCATGCAGGCATGGGCTCAACTGGACTTTATTCTGGAGACTTGGATACAGGAAGTGTTTAAAAAAAACAAAAAAACAAAAAACAGAATCAAGTGATTGGAGAGCACATGAACAGTAAATAGCTTCACCTAGCAAAAGTATAAAACATATTACAAAAACAACAGACATCAAAATGTTTGCTAGTCAGAGAAAAGAAAAAAAAAACAAGTATAAAGCTCTCAAGAGATTAGCAGACTAAATGATTGAATTACATATCTTACTTACAATTTAAATACTTCAAGACTAGACGGTCGTAAAAAACTAAATATCCTTCAAATTAACCTCAATCAGATTGTCACACGTTGCTGCTTCAAAACACCCAAGACTGGATGTGTTGTTGTCATGACAACTGCAAAACTGGCATGCTTATGAATTACAGTAAATCGGTTTTCATCAAGTGCCTTGTGCCATTAAAAAATAATCAAACTGTGTATTTCCTCGCAAGCGCCGACACATCTGAGGATGATGGTGCACTGGAGCAAGGTCAAAGGTGGACGGCCCGTTTTCATCAGCTCCCGCGTGTTGGTAAACACGGGCTTGTTAAACAGAGATCTCTTCACTCTGTCAGGACTTTCACTTCTTAACAACCTGCAGCTGTTAAGCCTGGATGTCAAACTGCCTTCTTAATCACAGTGGTAATATCAGATTTTTGCAGGTTTCACAAAAAGCTCACCATCTCAAATGAATAATAACAACAACAAAATTATGTCTGTCTTCTATTAGCACGCTGCCCTACAACGTGTCCCATATGTTTTCATGCATATACTGTTTTTAACGGTTATCCTATTTTCGATACACTAAAGATGCATTCTTACTCACTCACTGCCATTGACTATTCACATTTTTTTTCCCCGACTGGGTTAGCAATGAATGACTTAAAAGCAAGCAATTGAAATCCTACCGAGGCTTACCTCAGGAAACAATTGAACAAAAAGAAAAATCATGAAAATGTTTTTGGAATGCTAATAAATAGCACAAAACCATAATAACGGGTGTTGTAGTGTTATATTCTTTCAAGCAACAAATATTTGGACGCAAATGATGCCCGTGTGAAGAGATAAAAGAATTCTCACAGGCATACATTTTTTATCCTCGGTAAAGAACTGCTAATATTTTGTTTGTTTTCAGAGGAGTGACATGTGACTGTCACTGTTCTGTGTATATCCTATCTGTCTTTTGCTGCCCCCAGCTGGCGATGAAGCACACACCAGCAGGAGCAGCACAACTGTCAATTGGATTGAAGCAAAATATGTTGTTTTTTTTCCGTTTTTTCTTACAGCCTATGAGATTGTCATTACTATAGGCCCAGGGGTGTTCAAACCTTTTTCTTTGAGAGCTGCACACAGAAAAATAGAAAGACGTTAGGGCTGTGGCTTTTTGTTTTTGTTATTTTTACTAATTAAACACTGTAAAATGAATCAATCAAGTCTGCAATTACACATACTCTATAGTGTAGTTACTTTAAAAAACAGCTCAAAAAAGGCTTTCTGTTAAGGGTGATGAGTTAAGGGTGATTTTTTTCACACTTCTAATATTTTTGACCATCAAATTTTTAAATCTTTTTTTTTTTTTAATATCATGGCACGCCATGTCAAAATGTAATTTCAGTACATGCTGTGTGAAGCTAAAATGTCTCGATTGGTGACAATGATCCCTGGGCCATAATTTGGACACCTCAGCTCTAAGCCATTCTAAAGCCATTATACGTAATAATATTAGTGCTAAACACTTTTTGATGAACGCTAAACGCTATAAGATTTTTTTGTTTTTGTGGTAACAGAATAAAATAACTTGTATCCCAAGTCATCACTTCAGCAGTGGACACACATTATAAAATGTGTTTTAAAAAATATATCAATGGAAACACTTTTCATAACAATATATGTGTGGAAGCATATGGGACATCCCGTCTTTATTAACTCATTCAAAACCCAGGTATTTTTAGATCCTTCTTTAAACTATTACCGGGGAAAAATACAGGAAATTGGTGCATGGGAGTGAATATATTGACTTTGTAAAGATGTATAATTACATATTTGGGATTGAATGAGTTAATAAGCAAAGGTCAGGGACGGCGGCAACTGTAAAAATGGAAAAGAAATCGAGCAATTCATCAATCATCAAACCATAGCTGTTCATACAACTGCACATAGGTTGAGCAGACTGACATATAACAAGTAAGGACAAAATGTGATATATATTAAGGCATCTACTCATAAGCTACTCATGGTAAATAAATAGTCCTGAAAGTTGTGGCTTGTCTTCCATTCCCTTACAGCAAAGTGTGATCATTTTCAGCATTACAATGACAGCATAGAATCAAAAAGCCATAAATAAGAGGCACATTTTTTCAAGTCATCTAGGTTTTTCAACATGCTTGAAGCAGGATAGCCGAGGACGAAGCACTCCTCGAGCTCCCTCATAAAGGCTATGCGTGTACAAGTGCGTGTGCCATTAGATAATGACGCATAAAATACAGTCAACGCCAGGGACCAAGATTGACATGATTAAGCAGACGCGTCTAATATCACGGCCATTACGTCTTGCTGACTGAGCGGCGGCTTCAACGTGCTATCAATGCTCCGACAACACCTCGTGCGTTGTTTCCGTGAGTGTGTAATCGTCCTGGTTTCTGCCCAGTTGGTTTGTCAGCTTCTCCACTTCGTAGTGGTGCAGGTACTCCTGGACCAGGTAGCGCTCTCTCTTTATGCGATCCCTCACGTCGGCCGGAACGTCAGGAATCATCCAGGCCAAAAAGAACTTGATCAGAAAGACCACGTGCTGCGGAGGAAAATGGCTGTTATAAACAGATGAGTACTGAACTAGGGTTTGTTTGTGCAGTAGGACTTATCTTAAAGCCCTTGTGTAGGGCTGCCACTCAAATATTTTATAATCAATTGTTCTGTCGATTAATTTGAATAATCAGACATTTTATTTTCCGTAAGGCTCTTAACAACATTCTTGGATTACTGTTTGTAAATGATCAATTGCTCATTCAAACAATATAGTATTGTGTAGTGATCGAAAAACAGCTAAACAACAATTAAACGATGTAAAATGAGAGTGAATGATGTACTCATCAATTCTTTTGAAATTGATTTGGGTTGCACGTTGTAGATGTTTGCAAATGTCTTATTTTGAGTGAACATAAAACAAAGTTGTTTTCATAAAGGACTTCAAATTATTTACATTACTGTTAGGATACTGAAATCAAATGATTTGAACAATTTAGTTACACAATGCCTATAAACAATTACTTGATTATTAAAATGGTTCTTGATTGTCAATTAATCTATTAATTTTCACAGCTATAATCTGATTTTGATTGAGCAATCATAAAGGACTGCAGGATATAATCTATAAAGGGTCTGATAATCGGAGAATTTGAACATTTTTAGGTTTGTCACTGAATGTGGTCAGTTGGTGTAGATATTGCCTTTAGGTCAGCCAGTAAGGTTACCTCCATGATGATGATGAAGATCAGCTTGGCAGCAAAAATATGCCAATACTGTATTGTGTGGGTGTACTGATTTTCATGGCCGGGAGGGTAGCGGTAGTCATGGTACCTGCATGATTAGCGAGTTAGCATTAGCATTCAGTCAACTGTAAAAAAACAATTTGCATTCTTAAAACATCGGCGGGAAATAGCATATAGCTAAAACACACAGCATCACCTGTCAATATCTGGCCCACGCTCTCACCTGCAGGTTGTAACGGAGGAGTTAAACCAGGGCGGCATCTCGTCGTCCTCTGGCCTGTTCTCCAGTGGCATTTCTGAGATCTTGAACACAGACAAGCTGTTGTTGATGTAGCCTCTCATCGTACCATCTGGCTGGTAAGCATACATGTAGACGAGTCGGGGAATCATTTCGGAGGTGTAAGCCACAATGAATGCCTGCAAAAAGACAAGGACCAAGAAGCACAATAGTTACGACAAGAGGTAATATCGAACAAAAATATTTTAAAAAATCGTTGTCGTATAACCCAGTACAACAGTGATCGAGTCCACCTCTTACATTGGTAACAACAGAGAGGATGGCGATCCCACTGAGGATTTCCTCCCAGGCTCCGATACTGTGAGCTTTGGATGCCACTGGACGTCTGAACTGAGTGGTTAGTTTCCAGGCATCTACTCGTATCTCAATGATGTTGTTGAAGAGAGCCAACAGGGGAGCCAAGGGGAAGGAGGCCACAAACAGAGTGATGAAACCAAACTGGATCACTGACGCACAAAGAAAAACGAGGAAACCAAATTACGGAAGAAACAGTACCCTCTGCTGGATAGTTATGGAATGTCTATTTTACCCATTTCCAGGTACTCGTAGAAAAGTTCCAGCTGCCCAACCACCTCCAAGTTGTAGTCTTGCTCCCAGCGCGTGTACAGACTCTCTGGGTGGCTCCGAGATCTTCGGCTACGCCACCAGTTCCTGAACCACCTGTTGACAATGAATTAGATGACAAGCACACGATTATGTGATGCAGAGAAATTTGGAAGTATTGTAGCTAATATTCTGCCATACTCACGGGACCAGAGACTCCTGGATGTTACCCCACACCTGCTTACCAGTCATCACTATGACCAGTTGGGTAGTCAACTCAATCAAACAGCCACCTGGGTCACACTGAATGTAAACAAATGGAAATTGAATGATACAAACCGAACAGACTGAATTTAGGGATGGGTGGTGTAGTCAAAGTATAAATGCCTAATTTTCTTTCAGTTATTAAAGGGGAAAAAAACCACGAAACATTCATATAAAGGTCGGAGTTTGGTTTTTTTTTAATTCTGTGGAGAATATATAGACAAGATAATAAATATTGATTTATGATCAGTTTTGATGTAAACATCCATTGCTTGTGCAGAACTAACTTAAAGGAATAGTCCACGTATTTTGCAATTAATATTTTGTCTATGATTAATTTGATAACTACATTTTTCATGTACCAATAATGCTTTTTTTAAAACTCATTTTTTACTTGCTGACGACTGTGGATGACATCAACAGTGCTCAAGGCTTAATAACCGATCAGGTACATGAACAATTAATTATAGAAAAAATAAGTGGACTATTTCTTTAAATGCCACAGTGAAGTTGTTAGTACCTTTAGTAAATATGTCTTGTAAACCTTCCACACTTTATTCTGCCACTTAATATAACATATGATAAGATATGATTACTTTATTGTCTCCAGGAGGAAATTTGTCTTGGGCAAAAATGCTCTGACCACAACAAACATATAAAAACACACACACATTTAAAAAAAAAAAAGGTCATAATTAAATAAGCTATATAAATAGCAGATTTTCAAATCTTCAATTTTTGAAATGAATCCAATTCATTCCATTTATGGCCCAGCCCTAACTGAAGCTCTAATTGAATCAATACTCATCTGGATTTACCTCTTCATTCCTGAGTTTGGTCCTGGTGCCAAACATGTAGGAATAACCTCCAGGATAGCCAACAAACTTGCCCTTAAAGAAAGCCACATAGAAGCAGGAGGAGTAGTAGTTGACAAACTGGAAGAGGAACATCTTAACTGTCAGCTTGTTCTCATACTCCACGTGGGTCTTTGGAACTTCTGTGGCAACGATAGGCAAAAGACAGAGAAAGATTGAGCCATTTGAATCAGCTCACTAATATGTCACAGAAGACAGGACTACGCCATTTTGGTCATGCCCTTACCGAGGTCAGTTATCCAAATAGCCACCCGCTCGTACATGACGTTCAGGACCATGATGATGACAAAGTTGATGCAGGAGCCGGTGACGGCCGTGGCCAGCTGCGGGGTGATTGCGGAACCCATCTTGTTCAGGTGGGTGTGTTCCTTCATGAAGCTAGCAAAGGCGGCGTATACCGCAAGCCGGTACGCAATCACTCCAATGATGCAGGAAATGGTCAGAGCGATCTTTGGGGACAAAGATGACAGTGAATGTGAACAGATGACTGCTAATAAAAAGGAAACGAGACAAGCGCGACTGTTATAAGTGCAGATGGCAAAATAGAGACACGCATGCGAAGCAAGCTGGAAGCCTGAATGATGCACGAAAATAACTGGGCCTACTCCGCCAGCGCAGTTGGTAAACTAAATGTGCCAGTCAATTCTGGTCATCGTTGCATGATCATAGGGTTGTGACAAAAAACAATTTCAAATGGGAGCTTTCACATCTTACATATTAACTCATTCAATCCCAAAGACATTTTTTTAAGAGTCCAGGCATTCAATCCCATGTTCTTTATCTATATATTTTTTAAATCAAGTGTTTGCCTGAAAGATGGTAAACATGGCTGATAGTATCTGAATTAAGTACTAAAGCAATCAATTACTTTAGGTAATTAATCACCTCAAGTAATGGAATACTATGGGTAGTTAAGTAACTGATTACTTTGGGGAATCAAACACTAAAGTTACCATACCATATCAGTCTTTTACTTGAGCTTTGCTAACCTCTTCGGGATAATCTTATTGTGATGCATGTTAAAAAAAAAAAAATCGAGGAAGAGAAAGTAAACTTTAACATTTTATGGATAGAATGCTCACCCACAACAGGACAGTTGCTCCAGACAGACATATTTGCGCACACCTTGCTGTTGTTATGGGTAAGTAACGCTCCACTTCCTATGACATGAGCAAGCAAAGCATGTACAGGAAAAAAAAAAAAAAAAAAACTCAAGTCACACTTTGTTAAAGCCTGAAAAGCCACTCCACAAGGTTCCTTTTAATTACCATTTTGGTATGAGGCAAACCAATTATCGTAAATTTCGGACTATAAGTCGCTGCTTTTTTCTCACGCTTTAAACCCTGCAGTTTATAGTACAGGGCAACTTATCTGCCACCAAGCCACCAGGGGGCAATCCACCAGGAGACAAAGTGAGACAGAGACGCTATTGAACTATTGATTTTGAGTTTGAACTGTTATATTACTCACCACCAGGGGGCACTCTCAACTACTAAACATAATCTGGCGTTTAAAATTGGGTTGGTGCGGTATTCTTACAATCAGAGTGTGTCAGTGTTGTGTTGAAGATAAATTGGTGCTGCTCTTATTTCTAAACATGCAGGCATGCTCAGTCTGCAATGAATGCATAACGTTGCTGTAACCAAGCAGGTTGTGAAAAAAACATTTTAAACAAAAACAGAAAAAAAAACCTCCATGAAAAAATTTTACATATAAATATCTGTTGTTACAACCTGCATCTTATAGTCTGGTGTGGCCTATCCAGAACAAAAAACGATTTTCTGTTCAATTTTTGTTGGTGCGCCTTATAATCCGAAAAGTACGGTATTTGAATGAAGGCCAAATTACCACAAATATATATGATAAAGGAACAGAAGCAGGAAGCTTGTGCTTGTCTTTTTCAGAAATGTCCACACAAGAAAACCTCTCCCACATTCGACTGGCAATCCATTCGCAGAATCACCCTTACCCAGAAAACCACGGTGACCCAGCACAGAAATAATTTCCCTATTAGATCAGTCGGAGTCCTCTCAAGAACCAACTCTGATTCCTATAAGCGGGCACCATGTAGTTAAGGCAAATTTCTTGATGACGCTCCTTGATAACGTGTCCAACTTAAATTTACCTGTTAATGTCACTTTTTTTTTAATCCAACAACAGTGGTTCCTTGAGTTACGAGTCGTAATCATAATTATACATTTACATAATTACATGCAAATCACATGTATCTCGAAACACCTTTCCCCATTAAAATGAAAGAAAATGCCATTCCAGGTCGTCACAGAGGATAAAGATAATTATGATTATTATAAAGGTGTTGTTTGTATGTTGTATGTGTAAAGGTGTTGCTAAACTGTGATCAATGCTAGTTGCGCAAAGAGTTATATACTGTATAGGCTATGTTTCGCATTATGTGTAAATGTTAGCATGAGGCTAGCTGATTAAGGGCAAGCTGGGTGGTTTAAATATCTCCTTGTTTTGTGTTTGGCTTGACAGTGAACTTAAAACTGGGAATGCCATTAAACAGGTGATTACTGTAAGTCTTTTGCTCAAGACACCACTGTATTCTAAATTGCAGTCAATCTACTCAAAGCACACATGGTGTAACAGCGCTGTACTTCATGAGCACGTAAACACCTGCGTGATGGGATTCAGCTTGCGACTGGTGCACTTGCTCTCGTACTCCGGCCGGAGCTGCAGTCGCTGCTGCTCCTCCTCAAAGTCCACCAGATCCCACTCGTACGCCAGACGGGCCTGACGCCTCTTCCAGAGCTCAAGGAACAATGTCACTGCACAATAAATCAGTGCACCGTCAGAGGATGATTTCTCAGCTGACCTACAGTAACTATCAAAAATACTGACTTGGAAAACATGAAAAACTCGTTGGCCACATAGCGCTTTGCTGTGACGTGCAAGTAAGTGTGTGTAAAGTCATTGACAAGTCCCACTAGGTGGTGCTGCATCTTAAAAATGTACTCACCCCAGATCCCCATGAAAACAGCAAAAAACAAAGTTCCTTTATTGTCAAACAGATTTGATTGCTGAAAGAAAAAACATTTTAAGAATGGTAAGAGATTGGTGAGATGCAGTTATAGCCTTTTAATATTGTGCAAATCCCCCCAAAAAACTCACCCATGAAGCATTGCAGGTTATGTTGAGTTTCCAGTAGCTACATTTCTTGTCACATAATGGACACATGACAATATTGCCGCCGATTTGATCGCTGCAGATTTCTTTACTAAGCACAGTTAGAATTCAAAGCGAAAGATCAGCCTGATTTTTCATGTTCTTGTATAGTGCACTGCTTCCCAAACTCACCTCCATTCGTTGTCTTTGTACGAGGACAATCCGTACATGAAACAGAGTGTTCCCACCACCGCGGCAAAAAACAACATCTCCGTGTAGAACCCCAGCCAGGCAAAATAGAGGCCAATCCTCTCCCCATAGTACTTCCTGTAGAAAGGAAAGGCATCATGTTTTAGCTGTGCACTGTATAACATGCTTATGCAAAAAACATTGTATGTTTTTTTTTTGTTTGTTTTTTTTACCTTATGAGGTTGAGGGGCTGCTGTTTGAAGAAACATGAAAAACTGGCCCAGTAATGATAGAGATTGTACCTTTGACTTTCACAACTACTATCCTTAGATTTTGTCCAATATCTGCACTGTATGAGAACACATACACAGGACACATTAGAATAATGAACTCATCTCATTCAATCCCAAAAACATAAAACATATTTTCCGCACTATAAGGCGCACCTAGAAAAGCCTTATTTTTTTTTAAAAAGCTGATGGTTACTCCTTATAATCAGGTGCGCCTTATATATGGATCAATACTGAGTTTGGGATTCGGAGATGGGGAATGACCAGATAAAGTAAGCTTTACTTGTTTCTTTTGTGTGTTTATAGTTGAACGAGGTTGGTCATATTGACATTGAGTTATTGTGCTATTGAGAGTTTAGAGTTATTATTTGAGTTATTATTGTTATTACTTTGAGTATTACTATATTGTGATTGAAAAAGTTTTAAAATATGTCATTAATTGAGGGTGTGCCTTATAGTGCGGAAAATACTGTACCTAAAATAATCACTTACTTTAGAGGTTAATTGCACAAACATAATGGATTACTTTAAAACGTAATTCATTAATTACAAGCCATTTTTGGACCCACTTTTGGAAAAAAACAAATGTCTGCACTTTAAAAAAAAGGAATTGGGGATTGAATGGGTTAAGCTTAAACTCTCCTTTTTGAAAAAAAAAATCTGATCAGTATATGCAATAATTTTTCACTATGTTTAGCAAAGGGGTCTCACATCGTGCAGTGGAAATGCAGCAGTGTAAGTGCCGTTGTTAAGCAACCTCTTGATTCCGTTTTTGTCTTTTTCTGCGCATTCATCCTCCACATATGGACATCGGGACAGGATATAGTATACCTTGGCAAAAAGAAAGAGAGACTTAATCAAAGGGCAGAAAATGGTATGCCTTTAGATTTTTTTTTCTGAGTAGATTCATTATTGTGCATCCTGTGAGTGTTATTGAGCATTGTCGATTTATGTCCTGATTCGAAGATTTGCTTAAAACATACTTACTATTCTGTTGCGTGTGGCTGGACTAAAGAATGTTTCTCTGTCAGTGATGAGGAAAAAGTCAGATTTGCTCTTATTGAAGGTCGCTGTGAAATAGTCCGGATCAGGATTCATGATTTGCTCCGGTAGACGACAAGGCGTTGCCAGCCAATTCATGGGCATGGCTTTTTTCTTTTCTATGTCACTGGCCTTAAAGGGCACTTTAATTTTCAGCACATCTGCGTAGGTGCTTAGCACTTCCCACGGCGCATGGATCTTCACAAAATAGGTCTTTCCATCTTCTGATTCCTGAAAAGTGGTCATTTGCTTTTCAGGCTTCTATTGTGGGGCTTTATTAAATCAATGACCATGAACACATACAGATTTATCTTCCGTCTCCAGCTGCAAGCCGACTTTCTCTAGGTTGGCCTCGTACAACCTCCTCTTTCTTCCCTTGGGGTAGAAAAAAAATGACATTCATTGTTATGATACTTTTCCTAATCACTGTTTTCAAAGTTTAACAATTCTGTAAACAAAATGGAAAAGATAGCAAAAACATTTGAGGCTGAAATTGTTTTCCAACAATTCTTCATTATCTGTACTGGGGTTCTAAGGCTAAGATTAATAACAGCTATAACAGCGGGAAAATACAGAAAAACTTGTATTTATTTCAAGTTTTATGTTAAGAGTACTGACAAACTTTGCGTCTAGATCAGGGGTGGCCAAATTCGGTCCTCAAGAGCCACAATCCAGACTGTTTTCAATGTATCTCTTCAACCAACACACCTGAGTCAAATCAGCGTCGTTATCAGGATTGTGCAAAGCATGCTGATGAGCTAATCATTTGAATCAGGTGTGTTAGTTGAAGAGACACAATGAAAACAGGCTGGATTGTGGCTCTTGAGGACCGAACTTGGCCACCCCTGCTCTAGATTATAAGTGATTTTCCAACGGTGGCTCAAAAAATGGCATGTACTTAATATGTGTGCTTTATCTCACTGTGATTCTCAAAGTGTGGTGCTAGGTGCTAGTAAATGGACTTTCACTTATATAGCACTTTTATACCTTGAGTGCTCAAAGCGCTTTACACTAACTAGTCATTTACCTACTGAGGACGCAGCATCAGGAGCAACTGGGGGTTCAGTGTCTTGCTCAAGGACACTCAGCTGGGAGACGACCACTCTACCACCGAACCATACCGCTGGAAATGGTACACGGGCTCACTCTAGTGCAGGGGTGCCAAACTCATTTTTGTCATGGGCCATTTTGTAGCTACAGCTTCCCACATTGGGCCGATGTAATGAGGAAACCAAATCAATTTTTAATCATCTCATACTATTATTACTGTACACACCAGATATATATATTGAGAGAGAGCATAGTTTAAGAATGAAATCTTTTTCTCTTTCTTTTTTGATTACCACTTAGGCCTTGTACAATACTAATTATAATGTTGTTCATTAACCACTAATCTAGCCCATTAAATGCTGTGTCAATCAGTTATAGGTGGCTGAAAATTGCAGATAATAGACAGAATGCAGCCGCCTGTTTCCTTCTCGTTACAAAAAAATGGTTGTTTCCACCAAACCAGTGAACTGCAAAAAACCACAATCACAAAGTCAAGTGCTAACAAGCGGATGTGAAGTCTAACACTCTACAATCAAACTTTAGCGCTCTCAGCAGCTTAACAACACTTGCCACAAAGTTTGCAGAGTCTGTGCAAACATCTTGACTCAGTTCACAAAATACCTCCACAAATGCAAGTGACCTTGTCAGAAAGAGGGTCACTTCAGTAAGCTGAGTAAACCTCTGTCTCTTTTTATCATTATTTCGCTATCTAGAGTATGTTGCTGCTGATTCCCACTGGGGTCACAGGACATCCTGTACGAACCGGTTCTCACCAGACAAATCAAAAAGGGCCTTTGAAATGGAAAAGGGGTGGGCTATTGTTTGAAGGCATTTATTCTGATTTCTGTTATTTCAGACCATGCACAATAATATAAATTCTCTTTGTTCTACTTAAAATGGAATATAACAAAATTACTATAATTAAATAAAATCTATCTATATACGGATATAATTAAAAATAAATCTTAAAAATGTACACTCCTTTTTCTTACCTGCTTGATATCACTTTCCTCCGTGTAGGCCAGAACAAAATCAATCCTGCGCACTCCATCGCGGAAGAACACCAAATCTTTGCTCTGCTGTTGTTTTTGGATCTATGACAAGACAGGAGAGGTCACAACATGTCCAATTCTCATGTGATTAGTATTCTTAGTCTTTGACTGCAATCATCGCCACACAGAGGCACACTGTGTTAGTAGACAGCCCCACAGCATCACGCTCAGGTACAATAATATTCATAAGTCTGAAGAAACACACATTATGGCATTTTCGGCTTGGAGACAGAAAATAATGTGAAAGTTCAATGGCGATATTAAAGTTAGACGGGCATAGCAAATGGCAATCCAAGATGTCTGCCAGTGACCTTCAGCATCCAAGTTATTTTGATTAGACATCTGAGGGCCATGGAGACTGTTTGCGATCATGTGACTGCCTGGCTCCGTTTGATTGGGGAAAGGGGAGTCAAATGTTGCCAGTGTTTATGTTAGATTAGTGAACACTCGTGATGACTCTCCAACACAAGTCGCACACACACACACAATGACACACAGATATAAATAAAGGGAGAAGAATGTAGCTCAATATCGCAGAACAAAAGTAAACTTTCTTATGAAAAATACTCAGCTAAAAATAAAAAGTATGAAGCCAATTATTTTGACAAGTTGAAGTTAGTTAAGTAAATGTAATAGATATAGCAGTACTACGTACTACTGGAAACCATAGACTTCAGTATAGGATGGACTAGTAACAATGGACTTTCACAACACAAGTCAGAGGGCAGCCACATTACGTTGACGGTTTTATTGCCATAATTTCTGTTCGATTTTCATTGGAAACAATAATCTGTGCGTGTTTTATGCTAGGATCCCTTTATGGAGTAATGACACACTTCTGTTTGCATTGACGTGTCAAGGTATACTTAGTTCCATGAAAAGATTTAAAAAATTAGAGATTCATTAAGAATTGTCATGAAGTGATTTAATTACTCTATTTAATCTCACCTGAATTTTTCAGAGAAAAATCCACAAATAATTAGAAAATGACAAAAAAAAACACTGTCCATCCTGTCCGTTGCAGACTTGCTCAAAGGTGGGATTTGACATGAAATTATGAAAATAAATACCAGTATAAGCAGCACTGAACCATATCATATAAAAAATATAATAGATGTGTATTACATTTACACATATAACTTTATACTACTACTTACAGTATATTGTATATTAGCAGTGTACTCACTTCTGTTTTTTTTTTTTTTAATGTCAGAATGGTTGCTGTCAAAACCATGCATATGCATTTGTCTAAAACTAACATTCAGCATTGCCATTATGATCAAGTTAGAACCATGGAGTCTAATCATGGAAAAGTGGACTATATTAATAATCCAGACTCAGAAACCTGGTTTGACATTGTCCTGCGGTTTAGCATTTCTCTCCTGTAACTCATGCACTTGTTGGGGCTAAACTTGCTATAATGCAGGCTGTGTAAATGTCAAGGTACTGTGCGTGTGTTAGCCAGCAGTAGCCCTGCAGAGCTTTGTTGGAAATAAATAAACTGTACAAGAATGCTTCAAGAGAAGACAGGACAGGATGTCTGCTGGCGGCTGGTGCTTCTTCAGCTGTTCGGGCAGCTAAACATAACCATGCACTACTTCACCACATCACCACAGTGACAACATACTTTCAGTACAAAGACAACACCGACCAGCACCGCCACGCCTAAAAGCTAGAGTGGGCTCTGTCTGTCTGCACTCTGCGAACAGGAGAGAATGCACTTTACCTCCATGGCCCTCCTCCCTTTATCGCTATGATGCATCAGGGAAAAAGCCGGCTTCCCAAACGAGAACTGAAAGCATTGCTGCCCTCAAGTCACACTGCACCGGAGGAGCTCTGTGCAAGCCCTCACAAGCTCACGTGTCCCGATAGGACTAAAAAGGTGGAGGGGAGTCAGGAGGGTTAAAAAAGGATGATGACGTCATATTAGGGGAAAATGCTATCTGCTAGCAAGCTAATTCAATAAGAGCCATGTCTAATATATGGAGTGGAAGCAAACTACAAAAAACAGTTCAATCAATAATAATCCAGTCTGAAGAGGCTGATAAAGCGTGAAGCTCTGCGGTCTGGCTACTCAAGAGTCTAAAAGCAATCAATCAATATATGCAAATCCTTTGTGGGGAAAAAATATGAATCCTAATTTGCTAGTGAAGCCCTTAATTCCAAATGTTTAACCTTTTCAACTGCTCTTATCCCATATAAAGACTGACCCCACATTTGCTCTTGGATGGAATTACTTTATGCTGACCATGTGAGGGCGGCGGCCTTCCTTAACAACGGCAAAAACACTCTAATTTGATGTAATTACAGATCAGCCATATGAAATCTGTGCTTCTGTTTGGATCCACCTCTGCCAAGTGGAGCGACTCGAGTTCTGTCCAACCACCGCTAACCCCAAACTACTGGGTGATGTCTTGCTTCCTTTCTTGTAATGTATTATGTATGTGGTATGTGTAAAACATGGTATAACTCGGCGAGTTACTAATTTCAAGGTGAAATGTAAAAGTAATATTTTTAATTATGTCTTTTTTAGAGGGTGACATTTTTGGAACATAAATACTACTCAGAAATTCAGAAAAAAAGGTTACACACCCCTTTTCAAAGCCAGATCAATTATTTTAAGGCTTTATCCACCAATGTGGTCTACATCCAGTGTAACTCAACTGGAGAAATAATCTTTTCAAGAAAAGTAAAATAAAAATGCATACCCTCTGGGAATGTGGCTGAATTTAGAAGTAACCAATCACATTTGTGTTGAATACGTGCCAGCACATACTGCTAGTTTTTACAGTTCCTCTAATTCACGCCAGATAAAGCTCAGCTTTTCTAGTTTTCAGGGCTTCCGTCTTATCACTCTAATCTACAGCCTAGACCAAGGGTGCTGAACGCGCTGATTGATTGTGAAGGTAGTATTGCGAGATTGCACAACATCCATGTGTGACATAAAAAAAATAAAAATAAAAATATGGGGCTAAAAGCTAACAGGGGGGTTAATGGGGCTAAATAATCAGTAAGCAGATTGGCATTCCTTCTCTCATGTCACCATTAGTTACTTCTGTGTATGTATAGGCTTTAAAACAAAGGTAACGTGGCAATACAGGAAGAATCGTAACTATTACTCCATGCGCCTAGTTGCCTACTTGGAGGTGCCAAGTTCAAACATTGGGAAATGCTTTTGTATCCTTACCGACTGATGCTTCGAATAATGAATCATTCTGACCCTGTGTTTGCTGTAGGCCATAGTTTGAGCTGTGACATGTGACTACAAAAACATCAAGAAAAGCCTATTAGAACACCTGAACTTCATCAGAAGCACCTGAAATTGTGGCAGGTGTGTACTGACATGCATTTAACATGAGTTTGAATGTGATTGGTTCATTCAGAACAAGTAACAATCCCACCAAAACGAGCTTTCTGTACTTTTTTTTTTCATATTTACTCCTTAATACATTATTCAGTAGATTGCTGGTAATAAAGTGCAAACATCTAGCTGCATTAGGTTCAATGAATTCATCCATGACGCCGAATGTCAATAAATGCAAAAGAACACAAAAACACACACATCAAGGACAATAGCAAGTAGTAAACAAAAGTTATACTCTAATTGCCGCTTTGCTTAGTGAAGCATAAAATGATCACAGGTGAGAACAAAGCGTTTTTAATGAACTCTCATGATGCAACACCCCAGCATGTTTCCATGACTCAGCAAGAGTTAAAAACATGTTACAGAAAAGCAACTGTTTCTAACAGATAGGCACATTGATTTCAACTCTGGCAGACCATTCATTTTCTGAACGTATGCATTGAATTGCAACACATCAAAAGCATGTTTTTACCATGCCATACCCTCGAACGAAACTTCAGGAAGAGTGCCCGCTTTTTCCAGAACTGTGGAGGAACATAGTTGACAGTGAGAGTGAACCTTATAGTAGAGTCCTAAAATGCTAACCTAACGAGCAGCTCAAGACCAATACCTTATCAAAATGCAAAGAAATAAGCAAAACATTTTCCTCCAAAAATGACTTCAATCTAATGCGTCAACCATAGTCAGGACATCAGGATGTGGCCCAGTTCAAAATTTGAGCACCGATGCATCCGATATCAAAAACATGCGAACACCGCAGCAACATGCATCTGTGTGTTGGACTCGTGTCTTACCCCAGTCAAAGAACTGATGGGCTCGAAAGTGTGAGCGTCCACCTGAACTTCGTCACTGTGGTCTGACGAGGCCAATGTGGCCAGGCTGGTGCTGAGAGACTCACAGGTCTCCATACACACACCACGATACTTAAAAGGGGGAAGAGGACACACGAGCATCGTCATCGCAAGTATTTAATGCAGAGAATTATTAGCTTGACGCTAGAGGTGAGAACATCTTTACAAAAAATTTAAAGCAATAGATTTGTGGTGTGGTAAAGAAAATTAAAAGAAAAAAGTAGTGCATTTTCATCATGGACAAAACTACTGGAAAGTGCATATGGAAGAACATTCTACTCAGTTTCAACTTTTACGGGAAGATTGTCTTTCTTTGGAAAGGCCCTGGTTTGCAATCTTAATTGTAGTTCTTTTCATTCCTTGGTCAGTTTTTCATGGACATGGGTAAAGTCATGTTGGAACAAAAAAGGCCTTCCTCAAACAGTCACCATGAAGTTGAAAGCATATAATTGTCCAAAATGTACTGAAAAGAAAAGTGCAAATTATGTAATCAAACTCAACCCCTTAGTAACTATTTGCTGAGGTCATCTAAATACTTTAGCCCAGCGTTTTCTAGAATGGTGATACGTTAAGGCACGTAAGGAAGTGTGTGAGATTTTAATGACAGTTTCTCCAGGGGTCAGAAAATTCATTCAATGCTTTTTGATGATCTGACAAAAGTTCATTTTTATTCTCAAATTATGAGCAAATGAATTGGAACATAAAACTTATTGCTAGAATGTGTTACAGTGACTCTTTTTCAAAACATTGTCTGCCCTTATTTTTTTTTAACAGATGTGCATTTTGATTGATGCAGTTTTCCAGCTGAGGAGCCACTAATAAAAAGTTGGTATAGCTAGCACTACCAAAGTCATTCCAAAATGTATTAAATCAGACACGGATGAGAAAGCACTATTGTTTTTTGTTTTGTTTTGTTTTCCTTCGAAAATGCTTGTTGCACTAGCTATGGGAACTTGGCTGAAAAATGATTTCACAAAGGGTAGGTCAATCATTCAAAATAACGTTTAATAACCACTTCTTTATGTAATTGCATTAAGCATTTACCCTTGCATCTTGTTGATGAAATCCTGGGCTGCCTGAGTCGTGGTAGAAGCCATTCATATCTTCTGCTAGACAGCAATGAGATCCACAAAAACAGCAATAAGTCATTTGCACATAAAGAAATTAAGCAGCATGTCAGTGGCATTCAAATTGAGTTATAAAATGATAATGAACAGCTGCAGGAAAGCATAGCACAGCCAGTGTTGTGATCTATTTTGGTACTAGGGTTCCCACCAGCCACAGAATGTGGCTATGACACAGTTATGGTGTCAAGCAGTGACTCAGTAACAATGTCGAAACAGGTGAGATTTGACTGGCTCAACATATATGTCCACATTCACATGCCTTGACTGCCCAACAAATGAATTCATAGCCAGTAGTTGGACACAGGACATGGACTTAGAATGCATTCATCACCCTTAAAATTCAACACTTACACTAAACCAAAACAAAAAGTAGAGCTTGACAATATGTAAATTATTTGGATGTTAAACATGAGCATTAATACAAACCACAAAGATGTAGAATTCTAATTATCAATGCATGTTTATGGTATGGTATAAGCAATCATACTTTTGCTTTGCTGTAATATCAACAGCGGCCAGAGGCGGCGCCAAAAAAACAAGATCAAGCACTAACGTATGTACTGTAAAACTGAATCATCTCCAAAACATTATTTGGGGTACAGCCCACGCGGCCCGGTACTAGTTGATCCACGGACCGGTACCGGAGCGCGAACCAGGGGTTGGGGACCACTGCTGTAAAAGGTTATTGTGAAGGTAGTATTGCGAGACTGTTATATAATAAAATCTCATACAACTGAGTCTATTTCTGCCCTGTTGGCACTTTGCCCAGAAGTAAGCTACAAGCACGTAGCTTGATAGTCACAAATGTGTTCAGTAGACAGCAGGTGGTAGTGGAAAAATTTGCAATATTGTTTTGTCAACCAACACAAATGCATGCTTTTCTATTCAGCACAACCATGGCAGCTTTGATTTGCAGTCGAATTTACACCCGCTCTTTGATGGACCAAAAAACTGGATCCATATTACCAGTAAACATGAAAAATAATGAATACAAAATGGAGTTTACATCTTCCAAAAGATAAACATTTGACAGATTTTGACTGCATTTTGGAAGCATGTTCATATATCCATCTGCGCAGAACAAATTATGTCTGAACCAGAGGAATTTTTCGAGTGACTAGTGGCTGCCTGTCTGTGAGCTTGTTTCCAGAAAGAAGGCCAGCTGCCAGACTGACAGGCGTTAAAGTCACTCTTTCCATTCACAACACAGGAGAGGTTGAGAGGTCGCCAAATTTAGAACACACGCGTAGATGTGAAAATAATGCTGTGCATGTACATATATGTGAAAATATATTGGCAAATCTTCAATTTTGAAAAAGCAAAATAAAGGTTGCTTGAGGTCCTCTTCGCTCTCCTTTGGGGGGGGCTTACCTCAACTTCTTACACTTTGAAAATGCCAACAGACAACTGGTGGGACAGCAGGCAGTCAAGAAAGAATGATCACAATAATCAGAAGAACAGCGAGTTGTTTTTTTTTTTAAACTAAAAATAATATTATTAATATTATTCCTGCTGTTACTATTTTTGTGTTATTTTACTTGTGTAGCACGTTATTTCAGTATTTTAATTGCTGTCCTCCTGAAGCAAAATTACTTAGGTCTCAAAACTTAACATTTTATGTGATGAGTTACCCTCAGTTAAAAACATACATTGCATATGTAGTGGGCAATTTTAGCAGTGACATAATGCCATTTTTTTCAGCTGACTGGCTGAAAATAGTTGAGCAATTACTAAGTCAATATGAAGTTGGTTTTGCAGCCTTATAATAGAGCCCCCAGCGTCAAAACAACTTGTATGCTTTGAGTGGGTGTCAGTACCGTCTAATTTAAAAAAAAAAAAAAAAACTTGACGAGTCGTATGCAATGCAGACGGTGCAGATTATTAAAGGTACTCACCGTTGTAGGAATCAGACGGGCTCATCTCGATCAAACTATTCTCTCGACCCCAACCGGATCGGTGCATGTTGTGTATTTTCACTAGGCAAAAGGAGTCCGTTAATCCACATCTAGTTGATTTCGAGTCCCGAGCCCAACGACCTCCTTCCTCGGGGTCCTTCTCCTAGGTGACTCAGCAGCCTTGGTCTCGGGGTCCCCTCCACCCAGTGACCGCCGCCCGCTACCGTAGGACGCCCCGACTGCACAGAGGGAGGTCCGCGAGGGGGGTGGCGCCCCGTCCCAAGCCAATAATACGAGTCCGACTGGAACCCGAGTGCCTACTTGTAATTTAGATATGACACCCAAGGGCACATAATTAGCACAAATTGGGCTAGCCGGAAGCTAACTAAAGATGCTCCGCGCAATTCAAGTAGGTGGCGCAAACTGCGCCTGTATAAATTAAGTCAATGATTTTGAACCGCTTTTATGTTTCTCCACCTTGCAACTAACGCGGCGTTGTTTCACATTTTCACGTTATTAAATTACATTGTCACGCTCTGATTTAAGGATGTGACGTCACACGTCAGCCAGTCATCTTTCGATAATTTGTCACCATGACTACAAAAGGTCTTTTTTTCTTTTCCTTTGTTGAAAATAACCATATTCGTAGGATAGTACAAACAGAAAGATGAACTCTACGTAATGTCCTATGTATTTTGACAAACTAAGATAATACAAACAGAAAGAAGTACACTGAAGGGGCCAATTTTGCTAATCTGACGTTTTTGCTTTGGGGTCCATCCGGAGAATTTGCTAAAATGAGTGCTTAAATTGTCTAATTGTTATTTTCATTCAACTATTCTCAACAGTTCTTGAGACAATGCACATATTTTATGAGGAAAGTCTTACCAAAATGACTTAAATGTCACTAAAAGATTATCCTGCTAAAATAAAGATCTCCATTTGCCCCAAAACTGACCTATTTGCTGGCTTTGTAGGTTTTTTTTTTCTAAAAGTTGCCTCCAGAGCACTGCCTAAATTGGAAAATTGTACAGTAAATAGTTTCAAGGAAGTATATTGTGGCGATTCGACTGAGACAAGGTTTATGTGGATTTTGTGGAAATACGTTATGTTTGGGTTGTTAGTGGAAGTTACAGATTCTTCACCATATGTGCTTGCTCGTGCTCATTTCTGGTGCTTTTTTTTTAATATATCTGTATGTCATTTATTTTTAAGACTTTCAATTGATGTTAATGTATATATACTGTATGTATATCTTTGACATACATACATACATATATATATATATATATATATATATATATATATATATATATATATACATATATATACATATATATATATATATATATATATATATATATATATATATATATATATATATATATATATATATATATATATATATATATAGATTTGAAACTGCCCACAAATAGATGCACAGCTCAATGGCCCATTCTGTCATCTAGTGGAAGGGTTAAAAAGAAACCAATTATGGTAAATATATATATATATATATATATATATATATATATATATATATATATATATATATATATATATATATATATATATATATATATATATATATATATATATATATAAAATAAAAAACAAGTTCAATATTTGGGTCAGTTTGAAAAATGGATAGGTTCAAACAAGACAAGATGTGGCTTTACACTCAACAATCCAGATGGCTCAAATTGACCCGAACGTTGGGTCGGTCCTTTTTTGGCCCATAATCGGGTTATTATTGACCCTTTTATTTATTTATTTATTTTTGAGTGTACGCTATTTGTAGAATGTAATCATTTTTTGAAAAAAAATCTAAAATTGGATAATTGCCCTTGACATATCTGATGATGCTCATGTCATACTGTAAAACCACTCTGTATGATAATGTTAAGCTCCTGCAGACATCAGCAAATATGTGCACATTCCAAAGTGGTTATATACAATAGATAAAACAAAATACAATCTTATTTTAAATTGCGCCTTTAAATTACCTACATGTTTTTCTAAATTAATTTTAGAAATGTAGGTGCATTTGCCTAAACTTAAGCAGAATACCACAGTCAATAATACACAGGCCCCCGGGGCAAGTTATACGTAGTATGTAAAAGGAAACCACTTTAAAAAAAAAAAAGTAATCTCTTATCTGTTTGGCAATAAATAACTCCACAGCTGCCCTCAGCAGGGCTGCTGCTGATGGCTCCAAAAATGTATCAAGTAAGGAACTACTACAAAGGTGTACTGAAGATTTTTCACGAGAGCATTTTTGCATCTGGTGCAGTTTCACAGTGTTTAACCTTAATTCCACTCTGCACCCAATCCTCCAGTTCAAGAAAGCTTCTCACTTACAACCTCCCATCGCCATCTCCCATACATTTTCTCTGAGTTTAAATTTAGTGTCAAGGTCCTCTTGCTGTCCTTCATGTGGCCTCCATGTTCCTGTACTCATGTAATTACACTGGGCTCCACTGCCGGGTGTGGCAGCATGCAGGGAAATACAGCTACTCATTTGTCCAAACCACTTTTTCTTCACCCTCATATTGTGCATTCCCCACAACATGTGGCACTTCTTGGGTGTGCACTGCCAATGTCTAATGGTAAACATTTGCCGGTAATGACAAGACAAGCAAGACCCCCATTGATTTTGCACCGGTAAAATATACACTATGTAATCCAGTAAATCACGGTCGGAAAATAAAGTTCAAAGTGAAAAAATATAAACTAGGGTATACTTCTTCATGTTGTGTAGAAATGACAAGCCTTCTCTTAACGTTTTGATCAGAATACAAGGTTAAATGATATTAATATGACTTTGGTATGTGTCCAAAAACTCCCAGATTTGATCCTCCTACAATCTTGCAGGCATTTGTGTGGAGGCCCAGCTTAGTTTCACCGGTGAAGATGAAAATGCTGTGGTCGGATGAGACCAAAGTTGTTGGCATCAACTCGACCTGTCATGTTTGGAAAAGGAATAAATGTTTTTGCAAAGGGTACCATGAGACAAAACTTACGATCAGTCAACAAAAGAATATATCAAGAAGAGGGGCAGTTAAAACAGTGAAGTCACATGAAAACAACACACACACACACACACACACACACACACACACACAATAAGGGCTCTAAACGTGGAACAAACCACTTGTATTTTGTGTAAACAGAAACAGATTCAAAGACATTTAAACTAAAATATCGACAGCATGGATATTTTCTTTTCAGAAATCAATCATTTAACTTCTTTTTGAGAAGTGAAGGATGCTGACAAGTGCAACAGTAACATTTTGAATTGTTTGGATTATTCTGCTACTTTAAAAAAACAATAATGACATTTGTTGTCGCTTTGGCTGCATTTGAGGAGGGTGGGAGAGAGTTTTCAAATGTGACATTGTCTTGCTCTCTGTATTTGAAAAATTATTAAAACTTAAGCATGCTTGTAGTGTGACTTGACTGGTCAATGTGCTGCCCCCTAGTGGCACCACTCCTTCCATTACAGTCGTTTTATTCTCATTTTGTGATTTTTTTTTTCTTTTACATTTCTTCTAAGTTTGTGTCTATGTTGCTTTTGTAATTGCATCCTTTTTTCCAGGTTGTCTGATTCTTAAAAAAAAAAGTTTATGCCCTTAATTTCACAAGTACTGGTAGAAAGTTGATTCAATTTAAGATGTAAAAAGACAAACTGCAATGTAAATAGAACGTCAATGCTATTCTATTTTTCTTCAGGTTTGTGTTCCTGCACAAACATAAATCAATCCAAATATTTCGGTTTGCTTTTTTTTTTTTTTTTTTTTAATTTGTGGCACTGACTGTGAAATTCAGTGTTTGGTTGTAAGATCAAATAAACGTAAGAAACGTTTAGTCCGCATTTTCAATGTTGGAAATCGCAAAAATATACCCTCACAGTAAGCCTATGTCGTACTTTCAACCCAGGAAAACAACAAAAACAGGTGACAGGAACAACAGGCTACAGAACTACTATGACAATGACAGTTAGACCATTAGACATTTAAACAATGATCCAACGAGAACTGAACGGAAACAGGAAACTAAATATACTCACATCAAACGAGACGACACTGAACACCTAGACAAGAAACAATTGGAAGAGGGAGCTGATTGGCCACCACAAGGGAAGCAGGTTAACACAGACAGGTGGACACAATCACACTGACGAGGACAGACACGAGGGGAACCAAACATGGACTAAACACATGATGAAAAACGCCACAACTCAAAACACAATTAATAACCCAGAAAAAGACCAAAACGGAAAAGAACAGAAAACCCAGATACTAACCCACAACAGATAACTAACAAATACCAACAGAACATGATGCATTTTACTTATAATGGGCCCAACTGTAGTCCAAATTTTCTGTGTACTTACTGCATGACTGCAATGCGTTGTTTTGATGTAAATTTGTTTTAAGCAGTTAAGATGCATGGCTGGATGAAAGAATGATTAAATAAATACTACCTTCCGACAAAGTACTGCATGTTAATACATACTTCCAGCTTGTTTTAAAGGTCTTGCTCAAGAGGATTGGATTTAGTTATTTTAGGAGTGCTTCGGCATCCACAAAGTGGGCTAGAAACGCCCATGTGTGTACACACACATCGAATAACTTTGCCTCTGTTCATTTTATCGCACGAATGATGTGACCCTTGTGCACTCAGGTTTGCTCCGCCCTGGTTTGAATGATTGTATTTGCTGCTACCTAGTGGTCGAGACAAGTCACTCCTCATCGCTTGAGGAGGCGGCAACGGCAAATTCATTCCATCGCACCTGAAAAGAGCTATTCTGCACCAGGAAAAAAAGCAAATTTGCTCTGCTTGGAGCTCACAGCGCGCAGCTCGCCCGTGGCTCCCGTGTTTACGTCAAAGCGAAACAAAGGCGGAGGCTCGTGACAGCGTCAGCAACAGGTGGAGTCGCTTCGACATTCCTTGCAACGACACGTTCTTTGCAGAGGAAGACTACGGAAGTTACCTGTCGGATCACAGGAACTCTCAGCAGGCCACGGAAGGGGAGTTATTTTTTTTTTCCTTCTGCGTGTATATTTATTTATTTTTTAAAATCTGATAGCTGCCAATCATGTCAGGACACAGGAGGCAGGTAAGAAATGATACTGCACACAAGCTATATAGTTTAAGTTTAAGACCACACGCCAAGTACATTCGTATGTTATGTTGCTTGGTAGCTACATTCCTTGTGTTTTAAATGTCACACAATCAAGAATTCATCAGCCACACTGACACATGGATGCGGTTAACATAACACTCCACTTCACAGTATGACAGCATGGCCACCGGAATGGTTTCACGTAACCATGATATGTCGATCAAAACACAAGAAAAGCCTGTAAAGGTCGTCCCTTTAAAGACAATGCGCAGCTGAGTTTTAATCGACACTTTAGATTGTTGAATTACACCACTCTTCATACAGAGAAGTTTTTCTTTGATATTTTGTTTACCATATTTAGCCACTGGACAAGATGATGATGTGTGAATCGATTCGCTACCATTGCAAACTGCCACAACGAGAGAGAATACGTTTTACATCAGTACCTGTGTGATTTTGCCAAACAAAACTGCGCATTCTTTATACCCGAGATTTCCTGGTTACAATGTGATTTGTTAGTACTGTAACCTAATTGTTGTTTATCAGCTTTTATGATGTGTATGCGTGTCAATTGATTTTGAGTTATCTCTGATGACCAAAGCACTCAATGGTATTGCTTCTACATACACTACAACAATAAAAACCAATAAAATGGCTGTTATAAAAAAGAAAGTTGGACAGCAGTAATCTGTACACTGTATTTTAAAAGTTTACACATCCCTAATTCAAATTTCAGGTTTTTGAGATGTGTACCATTGACACCAACAGAAATAATTACAAAACGTTTTCCACAATTAATGTAACCTATTACATAATTTGCATGAAACAATCCGATTTTTACAAATCTTTTCAAGAGGGAAATAACAAACAAAAGAGTCCACACAATAAGAGTAAGCATTAATGGCCCCAGCCTTCCTGCGTGAAGTTTGCATGTTCTCCCAGCCTGCCTGGGTTTTCTCCAGAAACTCTGGGTTACTCACACATTCCTAACACATGCATGGCAGCTATATTGGATACTCCAAATTGATCTTAGTCAGTGTCAGTGGTTATGTGTTTATGCAGCCCTGCGACAGCTGGGATATTCTCCAGTACGCCAGTGATCCTCCTAAGGATAAGAAAAACAGATGGCTGGTTGGATGGATTATCAATTACCAAATTAATCAACAATAATTTTAACTAGATTAAGAAATTTCTGAAGAAATTGTGAGTGTAGGCTGAAAATGAATGACAATTTGTGTAAGCATGTGGAATGCTTTGAAATCATAGAATATAATTGAATGATTTTGAATGATATATTATTGAATGCCATACTAAGAAAAATCTTTTTTTTTTTTTTTATTTCTAATGGAAACTTGAGAAGTGTAATTGTAATTGGTATTTCCAGAACAGTTTAACTTTGGAATACTGTACTTTAATTGATTTTTAAAAAAAGTTAAATTGAAGGGGGACAAACAAGAAGTTTAAAATGTTTTTTTTTGTTTGTTTTTCTTTTGAATTTTTGAAGCAAAATTGTTGAAGGGATAAACTGAAAAGGTTAAAGTTGGAACACTTAAAGTAAAAAAGAAAAAAAAGAAAAAAAATAGATTAAAGGACCAAAAAGAAACACCAAAACATTAATGTATGGATTTTGAAATTATGAAAAATTGCAGTGGTAAGAGATGAGCTGGACAGTTTGGGATCTGGGGTCATAAAATGGTGAAATTGGAGGCAAACGCAAGAAAAATCTGAATTGTTTGCTTTTATTTAGAAATTTGAGGAAAACCTTTGTACCAGGTATGAGCTGAACATTTTACAGTTGGACCTGGTTGCATCCCTCAAAAAAATGTGGAAATCAGCATTTGCACAAACAATTGAGTAATAATTTAACCATTGTTTAACTTAAAAATGTTAATCTTGAAATTTCAGCCTTTCTTCATTTGTTTTAGAACATGGTTCTTCCACACACCCTGTTGAATATGACTAAACTTTTAGCTGTACTATCCACTATTCCACCGTTTGAAATCATGATGTTCAATATGTTGCATCTGATTGCTGTGAGGCTCGCGTAGGCGTACCCAATGTAGTGCCATTATGTTGTCATCATGTCGGAACACAATCGCGGCCCGCCGCATGCGGCGATGTGGGAAAAGTGTCTGTGAATAACACAGCGTGACATTGCGAGCGCACATACCACCACATGCGCCTCAGTCACATTAGATTAACCTCGTCCGCTGACGCTGGTGAGTCAGAAATGGCCGCAGAGGGGTGATGAACAGCGGCCTCTGCTTACGTGCACAAACATGTACAAACGCCCACGTTAGTGTTTAACTGGATTCTTTTCTTGATAGTGATCCTTCAACAGATTTGATCATAACCCGCGTGTTATTCTTTTAAATATGACAGCCGTGTTTCACTCATATTGCTGTGTTGAAAAGGAATTATTCGGAAATTAAATAATGTGTTGCTTCTTATTGATGTGTTCAATAGCCCAGCATAGAGCTGCTGGAGTTAATGGGAGTTGTAAAAGAGAACGGCAACGAGCAGATGTCGTTTCCTCATTTGGTAAGTCAATTCAAGTTTTTATCCTAATAGATTTTATGGGCTATTCCCAAGACTGCATTAAATGGGAAGTCCAAACATTTCTTCACAATATTATGTTCTATGTAACTCCTAGGGTTGAAAAGTCAAAAGTCGTAATTCGAGTAATTCGACTGCCTCGTATCAAAGGATGGATACATGCTTATTGTACGAATCAGGAAAAAAAAATATGTCAAGCCAATCGCCGTAACAATTTTTGTCAGTTAAATATGCTGGAAACATGCTGAAAAGGCCATTTTCAAAATAAACCTAAGTTTACTAAAAAAATATTTGAATGCCTTGTTGATACGCTTTTATTTTGGACTTGTTCACTTGATTAGTCTTTTTACTGCAACTGTTGCTCCCGAATACCGATACAAACAACACAACGTTGTTCTGAAATCACACTCAATTGCCAATTCAGGGCGCTAACAAATGACTTAATTACACTTACAATGACATTGAAATACAGCCCTTGTTTCCAGTGTTTACCATTGGTTCCGGCTCTGTTATTGCTGTGTCTAGCATAATTTAGCCGCTAGCTAGAACAACGCTCAAGTGCTTCATATAGGCTGGTGTCATAGATGTAAATGCATCTGCACACTTTAATGCCGACAGTCTGACACTGCTGATGTTCCTACTGATCACTTTTTAACAAACTATGTTGACCCAATTGTGCTGTCGCAGGTGGCAAATTTTCCTTGACCAAAATTAAGTCTAATATTTCGAGAGAGGAAAATTGTGTTCTAAGTTTAAATTTAAGTTAAATAAATGTTGATAATCAAAACTTATAGAATTCATCATTCATTCTGCCTTATGTCTTTATAACTGGTTTTCACCAATCAAAATATGAGTACATACTATGTATACATACTGTGTGTGTGTGTGTATATATATATATATATATATATATATATATATATATATATATATATATATATATATATATATATATATATATATTTATTTATTTTTTCTTTTTACATTTATTAGGCTTAATCCATATTTCATGAACACAATATGAATGCTTGCGCGTCGAATATGTTATTGTCAAAAAACTTAACTTGACGTTATCTTTAAAATCTCTTTGACCGTTCTGTTTTTTTTTTTGTTTAATGACAGGATTTATTTAAGTATTTTATCCAGTTTTTGTGACCATTTCACATTTTTTTTTAACTCTATTTGTCTACGTGATGAACGAACGTTGGCATTTCTGCACCACTGCCAACAGCGACCACACTAAACTGTAATCGTTAAATTCTTTTGATTGACAGTGTCAATCGAAACCTATATACAGCTTTGGATCTCACTACCGCTTTGTCTATCAACCCACTAGAAAAATCAAATCACCGACAGTCTGACTGACATCTCTGTTAAATGGAAATATGATGCTCTGTTGTTTTTGAGCTGCAGTACAACCCGCTCTCCTACGACTATGTCCTGGTGGCAAAAACGAGAGAGCACCTGGATCGAGAGTCCATCAAGAAGCAACATGAATTAATCGAGGCACTGAAAAAGAAGAATTTCAAAATCACAGTAAGTGTGGAATCGAAAAGATCTGTCTTTTCATGTGCTATTCAACAATTCTGTCCACATGCAGCACTTAAGTGACTTTATTCACCTTTCTTTTGAACAGAAAATTATAGACGATGACCTGGTCTTCTATGGCATGCAAGCTCCTATTGAGGTTTTTGAAAAGTACAGATATTTGCTCAAAGTTTCTGATACCTGTAATTGGAGCTCAGACCAGAACAATCTGCCTCTCAGCACCAGGTAAAACAGTCTCCCTTTCTGCCTGTTGAGTGTTGATTATGTTAAGTGTCGACAAGTGACAGCTACACGACATACAACCATTTATTTACTTTCAAAATAATACAAATGTACTAGCACACTACTCTACTGTAGCGCTTAAGCCTGCATGAACAGGATAAGTCTGTTTTCACAATACACTTTTGATACAGCGCGTTTGTTTGTGTTTGAAATGAAAATGCAGTTCAACATTCCAAGATACTAGTTGACATCCAATTGCGTAATTTTTCTCTTCGGAATTATAGTTACAGTGATACCTCAATTTACAAGTGCCCCCACTTTACAATGTATGCTTTTTGAGATACAAGGTAATGCTCAGTAGATTTCTAACAATAATATTATTGTATAATATATGTATAATCTTTGACTTTATATGTATGTGTAGACAGTATGTGTTATTGTGACAGCTGTGTGCTTTGTAATTGTTTGATGGCATTATTTGATTATATTCTGTTAATCTAACACCCCTTCTATATATTGCCTCACAAGTGCTGATTTTCATTACTAGTGTGCTCCAGACCTTCCATTGCTCCACAAATGTTACGGTTGAATCTGTTCCACTATTGGGGCGTTTGATGTTTCACTCAATTGCTGTTGAAATTATGGTTCTTCTTGCTTCAGGATTAGGGTTGTCCACTTCATTTTGAATCACACACCTATCAGTTCAGGAGGTAAGATGTTTAATTCATTTTATATATTTTTTTTTTATTTTTTTCAAATACTGCCAGTCCTTTTAAATAAAGGCGAAAACTAATCTTGGCTCCTATGTTAATCTTGCAAGAGGGTCTGCGAGATCTGATGAAGACGAAGGTTTTTGAGGCAAGGTACTGCCTGCATGAGGTAAAAACCACATTTGAGTCCATTATGCTTTTGTTGATTTAATTGGTGGCTTCCCACAACAATGCACTTTAATGCTTAAAATAAAAAAAAACTGCCATCTTTCTAAACTCTTTTTCAGAAGTCCAAAAGCCGTGTGTGATATTATAATTATAATGCTGTGCTTAGGAAGCAATTTTATTGAACATTCATCAGCTCACACTTGTCTACCCAATTGTTTCTAACCCAATTATTATCACAATCTAAAAATGATCCAGACTTTCAATCTCGAGGTGACATAATGCTGCATGGAATTTGCAGTGAGGAAAGAGGCTGAAATTTACAAAAACGCTTCTCATTCAGTTGAGTGTTAGACGGTTAAATTTATTCTCACTCTATTCTCAGCACTTGAATTACCTTATAAATGCGGAAAAAAAACAGATGATAAATAGATTAACTCAACTTATTCCAGGTAGACGTTATTAGCAGTTTTAAGCTTTGGGTGGGATCTTCAGGTTTAATAGTTTAATTTTTTTTTTAATAGAAAATAGTCACCAGGAAAGTAAAAGAAAAAAAATAGGTCATGTAATTTGTCCCGATAACACAAAAGAGAGGGAGAGAGAGCTTGTAACACTGTTGGCAACTGTTAAATATCAGTGTATCACAGGTCACCAAAGTGTTTTACGTTCCTGCAGTAAAACACAACTCGGCCTTTCCAAACAATAGACCGGTGCTAGTGAAGTTCACCGACAGCGGCTGTATGTGAGTCATTAATTGACGTCTCATGCCAGTGAGTCATCCAAGCATTCAAGTGTGAGTTTTAGATTTCTTCAGGCCTGCGCCTCTTTATGTCAGCAGGTTTTTCCTCTCACAAGATTGACTGCAGTGAAAGAGGAAGTGAAAAAGACACATGTTACTTAAAGTGCTGACTTCCTGCTCTTATTTGTGTCCGGTTCATTTTCATATCAATAACAGGGGAGACACACCCCACTCAATAGCCTTTTGCAGGTCAATTTGTTTTACTGGTATCATTGCATTATTGGTATCATTCATAAATTCATCTATCTATCTATCTATCTATCTATCTATCTATCTATCTATCTATCTATCTATCTATCTATCTATCTATCTATCTATCTATCTATCTATCTATCTATCTATCTATCTATCTATCTATCTATCTATCTGTCTGTCTGTCTGTCTGTCTGTCTGTCTGTCTGTCTGTCTGTCTGTCTGTCTGTCTGTCTGTCTGTCTGTCTGTCTGTGTCAGGAAATTCAGCAGAACTTTTTTTTCTATTTTAAGAGCTAGAAAAGTAAACGGATATTGCCAAATGAATAAATGTATATATTTATGTAATGTACGCAACATTGCAACATAGCCGGAAACAGTAAACACAGAAGGTTAAATGGTTTAGGTCACTTGGATTAAATCGCCCACGTAAAAATGTGTTTGTTTGTTTGTTTGGTTGGTTCTTTTACAAATTATCCATTTTTGTCACTCAAGATGTCTTTCTTTTTCATTATTGCAACTGGGCATAGTAGTATTACGTTGTTGCAGTGCACCAGAGGGATCTGTAAGTTGACGATATCCATTTTGCATTCACTGAATATTAATGGTGCCATTTATGGAATATATATAACATTATGATGTGTGATCGGGTGCGTGAATGGTTGTTCGTCTTTGTGTGCCCTGCGATTGGCTGGCAACCAGTTAACTCACCTACTGCCCGAAACCAGCTGGGATAGGCACCAGCAAGCCTGCGACCCTTGTGGGGATAAGCGACTCTAGAAAATGGATGGATGCATGACTGTAATAGGCAGTGGTGTCAGTGTTTATTGATGGCCCCCATCCCCACCGTGTGCTCTCATTCTCTTTATGTTGCCGATTTGCTTTACCTCCGCAGAAAAAGAAACAGCGAGAGCTGACGGAGCGCTGGGCTCGATGGACTGCTTGTTTCCAAGGGCAACCCATTACTGCTGTCAGGTTGGGATTGCAACACCTCTCCACACGCTTTCTGCTTGTCCACACATCAAGCCTTTGCCGCCATGTTGTTGATATTTTTATTCTTCTGTGAGGTAGGGTACAGTGAGTGTGTCATCCTTCACACATGACACACAGCATGTCAGTTACAAAGAAAGTAATTATGAGATGGGTTCTCCAGGTTCACTTTGGTAAAAATAGTCCTGGAGGGAAACAATGCCATGGCTTTATTGTGGGCGTTATTGTATAAAACACTGCATTCACAAAATGGTCTTATAAATTGGCTCAATGAAGGTTAAACAACATTGCTGTGTGTTTCTAGAAACTATTTTGGAGAGAAGGTGGCCTTATATTACCTGTGGTTGGGCTGGTACACATATATGCTCATCCCTCCTGCTGTCATCGGGGTCATAGTCTTCCTCTATGGCCTCGCCTTCTTCAACACATCACCTCTCATGTAAGGTTTGACTCAAGCATATTGTACTGTAGATCTAATAAAGCAGCAGCATGGAGGGGCCTCTGTGAAAAATCGTGTTGCCTTGTAGAAAGGAGGTCTGCGACAATGATTTGGTCATGTGCCCTCTTTGTGACAAGAGATGCAAAGTGTGGCTGTTGTCCGACACGTGCACTTACGCCAAGGTAGGTCGGCGCATTGGCTTCCCAATGTTTTTTTTTGGGGGGGGTCTTATTGTTGGTTTCACATGTCCTCAGGTGAGCTTGCTGTTTGATAACGAAGGCACGGTGCTGTTTGCCATGGTAATGGCTGTGTGGGGTGAGTCCAGTGCCCTTAAAACCATTTTCTTTAACTTTTTCTTTAAGTGTCAACTTAGGAATCCAAATGAAGGCAAGGTTCCCTGATAAAATGAAAATTAATTTGTGCGTCCCCAAACTGTATTTTGGAAGCGCTTTTTTACTAAATTTTACTCTTAAAAGTCAATTTTAAGAAACTAAAAAAAAAGGCTTATAAGAAGAAATCCATTCTTATTTTTTATCTGAAAAGGAAAAGGAGAAGAATGCTAATTCTGAGGTATTATATCTATTATTTTCTCAAGATTTCTTTGTTCAAGACATATTTTTTCTCACAGTGAGATGAAAGATACTTGTGAATCATATTCAGTTCAAGACTAAGACAATTTTTCTTAATTTAGGAAATGATAGCGAAAACAAGATGTTATTATAAGACCAGATTTACATATAAGCATTTATAACAAGACACCTGTTTTCCTACTCTGTAATTTGTTGAATTACATATTAGAATTATGTTTACTTAAATTTGTTGTTTTATTTAAAGAAAAATCATAACGATTAATTTGGGGGTTGCTTTGTTTTAAAACTCCAGCTTTGTGTGAGTATAATTTTTAGAAAAATGTTCTAATTTTTGATTAGTTTAAGAAAATGGATCTAGGGAAATTTTGCTCAAAGTTCTCTAGCAACCTGAATATTTAAATTAGTGAGAAACTATTGCTTACATTTTAGATCCATTTGCTTAAATCTATGCTCAATTTAGGGGAATAAAAAAAGCTTATTTTAAGACACATATAAAAATAGTTGATTGTAGATTTTTAAAGATTTTTATTTACTGCAGGCATTGATGAATGGTTGAGTTGTCTTCCAAGAAGCTGTGGGTTCGATACCCCCATCATTGTGCTTTGAGTACCCAATGTAGGAAATTTCTATATAAGTATGTGTCCATTAAAAAAAGGACTTTCTTAAACGTTATCTTCTATTGAGAACTATTTAGCTAAATTTTGTATGCAACTTTCTGACATGAGAAATTTCTGACATGTTTTAGCTCTTAGATTGTTCTTAAAACCACCAAGGTTTTTAGGTCATTAGGTTTTCTAGGCAGGAGAAAAATCCATACCCCATTGGGTAGAGTTGCATAAATGTTAATATTTTACTTACTGTTTTTGGTCCGGCACTATTTATTTTGTGCCAATTGATTTTCAGTTTTATGAACGAGGTTTTGAAAAAGAAAAAAAAATGCTTGCATTCAGCAATCGATACCTATGCGGAGAAGCAAATCAAAGGCAGTACTGGAAGTGCTCTCAAAGGTCACTTACACAGTAGGACATGTCAAATGTCAATAGAAATACGAATTCAATGCACCAAACATCTGCTAGTCCATGAGCAGATTGTGGAGGGTATGTGGAAATAAATAAATAAATAAATAATATGTCAAACCAAAATCAGATCAGCCGCCTATCAACTCAAGTTGCAGGGGATACAAATTTTAACACACTGACACAACACTTGGACCAGGCAAAAAAAAAAAAAAAAAAAAAAAAGGTTGTGTATCCGCGGGTGCATTGACATCCAAAATAATATTAATCACCACTTGATTGACTTGCAATTAGACTCACAATTAAAGTAGTAATAAATAGCTCCCGTTGAGAATGAATTGCATTTTTCATTTTCTGCGAACCTGCTGTATCTCAGTTTTTAATTTGGAAAATCAGGTCACTCTAGGTTGTAGCCTCAAATGCCATTATTATTTCCCTTGACATCAATAGCGAGATATCCGGTTCCTTCTTTTTAACTTTTATTGCTGAATGGAGTTAAATAACACACTGGGAAACTAGAATTGTCTCTTTTGTGAGAACCTTCTTGGGCTCCCGCGATTGCTGCGTGTGAACAAATGATAATGGCATATTTGGACACACACGATAAAGCAACACATGCAGAAAGACATAACAATATTCAAAGTCGTGGGTTCTTTACCTGCTAGTTTTGTTTGACCAAACAATCAGAAGACAAAAAATAATGCTAACATCATTCGGAGCCACCTAGGTGGCCACTCTGATGCAAATTTGAAATGTAATTGGATTAAGAAACTGACCTGTTGCTAATATAGTTTAACCAGCCAGCAATGCTGATTCTGGAGACCCTGGTCAGATGAGACAATTTCATGGAACAAATATTAGTATAGAAAAAAAAACCCAGCAGATATTTTTTTCTGAAAATATTTTGGTCACTATTTTTTCGGAATGCAATCTGAGTAGTTAGGCAGCACAATATTGATTCAGCCAATGACTGTTGATCTAACTTTATTTGAACAGTCCTGTGAAGAGGACACAACTGGCAGCAAGAGCAGTCCTCCGAAGTAACAAAGGCGCTACATGACTGCACATAAAAAAGGGTGGGGTGCGCTCCAAAGATAAAGAATGTGGATTGAGGGTATAAAAGTGGAGCACAGATGTTGTCATTTTATCTTTTTACTTTGCACTTTGGACTTGGGACTTTCTGTTCAATTTCAAATGTGACCTGTTTAAAAATATTTCCCTAAACATTACTGCAATGCCATCTAATTAAAGCAAATAATACCAAAGTACATACTCCGGTTCACTAAGGCAATGTTGATTAATTTTGGATTTGTTTTGCATGTGTGTGTGTGTGTGTGTGTGTGTGTGTGTGTGTGTGTTTAAACAGCCACACTGTTTTTGGAGTTCTGGAAAAGACACCGAACTTCCTATGTGTGTGAATGGAAGGTGTCTGATTGGTGTGAGGAGGAGGTACAGTCAACCGTCTTTTTAAATGAACCTCTTTTTCCATGCTAGGCTAATGCTTGATTATCTTTGCATCTCATCATTATTTATTTCTTTTTTTTCAGGAGGAACTTATCTTGGAGATTGTTAACAATGTTAACTGTGAACCCAAAAAATTCAAGCACTCCTATCTGCGCAGCACGCTGGTTTTGATCTGTGTCATAATTATGGTGAGCGCGTCGCCAGTAAAATCACAGAAGTTCAAAGGAAAGTCCGGACTTACTTGCTATTGTGATGAGGATACAATGCAGCGCCATTCAAAAGTTTGGAAACACATTTGAATTATACAGAAGCACAGCCGTGACCTGAAACTCATTCCAGATCATAAGAGCATCACCCACATCATGAATCTCACTGATAAAATACAAAGATATGCAAACCCAGAAAAATGTGTCTATAAATTTAAAATCTAAAACATATGTCTGTTTAAACTACATTTTTAACTTTCTTAAATACTTCCTAAAATGTTGCTGCATAGTATGAATTACTTAATTATGAATTAACATTGTACAAAAAAATCTATGAACATTCAATGTGAAGGCGATTTCCAAACATTTGGCTATTACTGTATTGTATAATGTTTTTTTGTAGATGGGTTTGTACTTTAATTTGTGGTTGAACAAAAAAAGACTTGCAACTGGACAAAAAAAACGTGTTGTACCATCTGTTTCTGATTTATTAAACTTTGCCGTGGTATGTCTAAACATATTTTATTCAGCAATTACAGAAGATAAATTGTGTAGCATTATCTAATTTCTTTTTGGATAGCCTCCTGGAAAACATAAGACCTAACAAAATAAAGGCATCCAACCTAATGCAGTGGAGTTACTATAACACAATTTTGCAGTGAGTTGCTTCATGTTCTAATTAATTTTCTCTTTATTTGAAAAGAGAAATGTACTGTTCCCGGCACGGCATTTAAAAGCATATCCAAGTGTATCCAATTCGCTATTACCTGCAAAAACTCTTTTAAAATCTCCCTGAAGTGAGTTCATGTACCTTTAGGGGTCCTCATACCCCAATTTGAGAACTGCCAATCTAAATAATGTGTTCTCACAGATACTGTTGATCATCGGTCTGACGCACGCACTGGTGGTGTTCAGGGTGATCGCAGCGGTTCAATTGGCCGAGGGGTCATGGGAGTTCATGACCACGCACGCCAACAGCATAGCTATGATGCTGGGTGCAGTCCTGCATTACCTAATCATCACCGTCATGACGAAGGTACAAAAAGATTGAAGTGCATCATTGTCTCCATTTAGTAGCATCCTTTGTGATGTTTGTTCGCGTCTTTATGATTGCAGGTCAACAGGAGCGTGGCCATGAAACTTTGTGAATTAGGTAGAGTATGTGAATCTCTCTTTGGCTTCGTTTTGTACCAGGTGCAGAATTTGGCTGCCTATTAGTGTACAGTTAGGTGCAAAAATATTTCACTATTGCCATTGACATCTATAGACATCAAATATCCAGTTTTGGGGGGCTGGCAGCGATTAACTTATTCATTGCCAATGACTGACAGATAACAGTAGGTCGAAATCCAAGATAACTATTTCAGTGCCGTGGATGAAAAATGTTGTTCATGTAAAATACTTAGGTTGTGTGCCAGTGACAAGAATTCTTATCCATTAAGTTTTTATTTTTTTTAAATGAATGAAAAGATGACACGGGCAGTGCTCCTCTTAATATTATGCCAATCGAACACTGTTGAAATGCATTATTTTGCCATCAAAAACACATTTTCACTGTTTTTTTTCATGTATTATCAATGTGAAGGACTTTTGAGATGGTTCTGATGCTACTAACAAATCTTTTTGCGTCAGTCATTGTTGTGCAAAAAACACATCTTCACAAAAAAGCAAATTTTCTCCTTTTGTCCAAAATAGCTTTGTGTCACTCAAATCTATTCTGAAGCAGTGATTACTAAAGAACGCAATAAATAAGAATCTTATTTTCTTTTTCTAGGTAAAGAATGGAATCCAATCTTTCAAATGGTACAATCATTGTCTAAATAATCGTACAATACAATAGCCTGTCGGCCTTGAAAGATGCGTCAAAATGCTCGACATCGGCTGGCACTCTTGGGTTTGCCTTTTCAGATAACGCTTCGCACTGAAAGAGTGGGCTGGCAGTGAATGTTTTTATTTCCCGTTACTGCTTTGCCACGTCAAAGCAAATGGCGCGTCCGCGGCAAACGTCATCAAAACACCAAAGCTGGCTCCTCCTTATTTATTATTAAATTCTTTCTACAGATAATTGTTTTCAGAATTTGAAAAGGTGTTTATATTTGATTGACAGTCCAAACTGGTTTGAAGAGCTGAAGGCGAGCCAAATTTGGTTCACACGCATTCCTCCGTTAAGCAAAACAAACGCGTCCAGCATGCACACTCACACGAAAAATTGCAAATATCAATTCACATGGTCGTATAATAATAACGGCTTGCAAAGCATGGATGAATCCTTTCCAGATGTAATCGTCAAATAACCGAGCAGGTTTTGAGTTTGAAAAACGGCTAACACTTACAAAAACTGTTTATGACTTTTGAAAATTGATGGAGATCATACAGAAAAAGCTGTCACACCTATTACTTGTAGCAAAGCAGCTTGGCACCAAAATTCGTGGCCCAAAAGTCCAAAAGCTATGTGGCCCAGATCCATTTACTAGGCACACGTTAAAACATATACTCTTCATCTTTTGGTATTAAACAAAAAGCCTGTGAAGGGTTACATTTGTGCCCGTTTCCCAGTTTTTGCAACAGATTCAGTTAAGAAAATGTTTATTTGTATACAAAGTATAAATAAAGTGTTGTTTCGAGATCAAGGTGTGGTCACAAAGCAACAATTAGGTGACTAACTTCCAGTGAACTCTGGAACTGGGCCACCACATGTCAGTCACGTGAAACAGCAGGTGACAGCCAAAAGGGAAGCTCATCGATGTTGATGAGAGGCTGCTTGAGGAATTGCAAGTTTATTTTAAAAGCAGGCTATATAGATCATGACACTATAGCTGTGAAGCTATAATATACACTGAATTAGGGCTGGGCAATAAGGCCCAAACATAAAATGTTCATTTTCTCCATTTATTCTGGACAATTGCGAATTCAGATTAAAAAAAATAATGAATACTGATTTAACATCAGTTTTAATGTAAACGCGCACGCTTGTTGCTAACAAGAATTTTATCTGTGGCAGAGAAAACCAGATCTTTTGCTACCACTGAGAGGAGTTTCACCGTTAAGATGTTTACCTTCCAGTTTTTCACCTATTTCTCCTCGCTCTTCTACGTAGCATTTTTTCTCGGCAGGTAAGAAACTACAATAAACACAAATACATTAAAATTCATGTCTCGGATGGCTGATGTTTGTCATGACGTGAATCAACAGGATAAATGGTCATCCTGGTCATTATGTGCGCATTGCGAGTAAATGGAGGTTAGAAGAGGTGAGTAAGCATGAGACAGCTAAAATTTCCCTTTTTTTTCCCCCATTTGCACGTTACTGTTTTTAATCCTTCCATTCAGTGTCATCCCAGTGGATGTCTGACGGACCTCTTTATCCAAATGGCCATCATCATGGTCCTGAAGCAAACTATAAGCAATATCTTTGAGTTCACCGGCCCGTACGTATGAAGCACTTAAACTGACCTTATTCAAGTTCACACTCTATCAGCAATGTGTCCAAAAATATTCTTTTTTCCCTCCTGCTGGCATCAGGTGGTTTGGCAAGTGGCTGAAGAGGAGGAGAACTCAAAAACTTCAGAGAAAATGTGCCCACTGCTATCTAAAAGACGAATCCCAGGCTAAACATGGAACTGAGCTGTGCGATAACTGCAAGCTGCGGGATTGGCTGAACAACTACCGCCTCAATGGCGTCGACTCCTTTAGCCTCTTTAAAGAGTTTCTTGAAATGGGTACATAATGTGTGAAATGAAAAAACAAAAAGAGTGAAATGGCTGATTTGATTGAATTGATTTTTTTTTTCGCCCTCCATGCAGTGATCCAATTCAGCTTCACCACCATATTTGTGGCCGCGTTTCCTCTGGCTCCACTGCTGGCCCTCATCAATAACGTCATTGAGATTCGCCTGGATGCCATCAAGATGGTCACTCTTGAGCGCAGACTGGTTCCCAAAAAGACCAATGATATCGGTAAGTGGGACAATGTTTTTTTTTTTTTTTTCCCTAGATGACTCACAAAACTGATTTGAGATCATATCTGAAACGGTCAGATTTTAGTCAAAGAATGTGGTGAATGAGTTATTTGAAAAATGTCATAAGAAATGTGCAAAAAAGATTATTTTTATTTCAATCATGCATTTATTTAGATGAAAAGTTCATTTTCACCCTTGGGCAATATCTGATCTGTCTACCTATAAAGGTTGTCTTGAAACTATCTTTCCTCATTGTCTAAATCTGTAGCAGCAAAAAAAAACCCCACTTTGTTAATATCATACTTTATAATACCATTTTTGAACTTATTCACTGCCATTGATGACTATATCTGACAAAAGATCCCTTTTAACTGGACTTGCCTTGCATAAGTTAACTCCTTCACAGCCATTGACAACGCTATATCATAAGTCAAAAATCCATTATATTTGGGCTGGAAGCGAATGAGATGAAAACAGTACAGTAAATAGAACGGATTTATTGTAAAGACTTTGTGCGTCACGATTAATTTATTGCCTTCTGTTTTGGCCAACAGCATAATACAGTCATGCTAGCAAAGGAGAGTTTTACTCAAACACTATAGATGACTTTGGAAAGGGCACAAATATTAGTTGTTGTTTTTTTTTTTTTGACAGAATAAAGATTATGCCTGTGAAAATTGTTTTATTTTCTGTCTACCTGTGTTGCTGTTGTTCAAATATCTGTTCCTTTTAACACCACTCCATACATGCTATTTGTTAGCTCATCGAGGGCATTTCCCAATATGTGTTAGCATTGAGTTAAGCAGATGTTTGTTTTTAGATTTAGTTTAACCAACATAAAGGCTCTTTTTTAGCGATTTGTCCTCTCCGCCAAACCACTGCTTGTTGTGACTCAAATTTTGCATGTAAAAAAAGAAAGAAGAAAGTAAAAAAAGGGGGATTCGTATCTCAAGGCACTTTTGTATATTTTTAATAAACACTCAAGTCAAGTTCTCAAGTGTAAACACAGTCCCTTTTTAATGCTGAACTGACAAGCAATGATAACCATAAGAACACTTCAGAATGGAGAAAAATAAGCAAAACAACACCTGGTTAATTGAAATGTCCAATAACAAGGCCGTTTTCACTATTATAACTAATTCTGAATTCAAAATTTACTTTTCTTAATTGCTGTTTTAAAATATGACAGCCTAAGTCGAAAATATGAAACTTTTAGTGCTAACGACCAGAGCTGTGAACGGGATGTGCTGGTGTGCCTTTTTTTTAAATATTCATCTTATTCAGTAAGTTCCACTTCCAGTTTTGTGATACTTTTGACGGGTGTAGTATCTGGGGTCAATAGTGTGAGAACTTCTCTTTGTGACGTTTTGCTCAAAGGATTTCCTTGTGGCCATTTCATATAATGTGTGTATCAAAATCCACTCATGTAGTGGATACATTTGTTCAAATGTTTGCTTTTCTTCAGGTGTGTGGACAGATTTGCTGGAGGCTATCGGAGTCTTAGCCGTCATTGCTAACGGACTGGTCATCGGCGTGTCCTCAGACTTCATCCCTCGACTGGTGTACCGTTACCACTATGGACCTTGCGCCAACGGCACGGCGACAGATATAGAGTAAGTGTGTTGTCCTTCAAAAGAAACTGTCAACGTTTTGCTATGCAATGCACACTAAATGTGTATTTGTGTATTTCTATTTCTTTCAAGTTGCATGGTTGGCTACATCAACAATACTCTATCCACTGTCTCCACGGCTAACCCGGAAATCCGCAAGGAATTTTCCCCTTTTCAGATGGAAACTCCGAATGGAATGAATGTCACTTCCTGCAGGTTGGTTCCCCTCATAAAGAGAGCTTTTCACTTGCATAATTGCATTTTTCAGTAGTGAGGCCCGCATTACATATTGAGCAGAAAACCGTCCAATTCAACTTTTGCTTTTAGTCAGTCTTTGAAATGCATTGAATGGGATAGTAACTAGCCCACATCTTCACAGCTATAAAGACTACAGAAACCGCGAGGACTACAGCCTTACTCCACAGTTCTGGCTTATTTTAGCCGTGCGCTTCGCATTTGTTATCCTGTTTGAGGTAAACTTGAGCACGATGCGGCCGAATGTGAACAGACACCATATTGTCAATATCCTGTCGTTATCCCTGAAGAAACTGACCTCATCTCTACTTGCAGCACATTGTGGTCATATGTAAATTTATCGCGGCATGGTTCGTGCCAGCCGCGCCCATGCAGGTCAAGAACGACAGTCTCTTTGATAAACTCAAAAGACTAAAAGAAGAGCTCAGGTGAGATTCTATGTTTGTGCTTAAGTTATTTTGTTTCACAGTTCAACTGTCAAAATCGATCCTTAATAGAGATGGATTCACATGTCTTCATTTATGGGCCTTTTATCTCTGAAATCACTATTTAGGAAATCAAAAAACACCATCTTGCTTATTGATTATCCATAATAATATTTAAAAATAATCATTGTTAATAATGTCATGTTATTTTCTAACAAATAAAATGTGTTTCAGGTCCCTGGGATAAACCAGTTTAAAAAAAAAAAAAAAAAAGCACCCAAGTATAGAAAGTCGCTCCTCAATGGTTACAGAACTGTTCTGCAAAAGAATTATGTAACAATTGTTACTCTGTCAGATATAAAGGCATAGTAATCTTTGCAAATGCTAGATAAAAATGAAAAAAGTACTGATTAGCCATCACCATTAACTATGAACAAACCCGTCAGTTATACCAATCAGCCAAAAGATGGCAGCAAAAGAGTGTAGTTGGGGGTGGGGCCATCTTTAGGCTTATTATCTTTCCCACTTTTCCCTCCAAGATATAATTGGAAGTAATGTAATTATATATATATATATATATATATATATATATATATATATATATATATATATATATACAAAAAAAAAATAATAATTATCTATATCCATTTTTGCTTCCCTGGAGTCCCAGGCCCGTTTCATCTTATGGGTCAGCTGGCTCTGATTACAGTCATTAAAAGTTGTTAATAATGTGGAAAAATAGCACAAAGTGGAAGACAGACCATTGGATGTTTGCAGCGATGCAAAGAGGTTTTATTAAACACATTTCGTACAGGGGGTGTCAAATCTTACTTCGCGGAATCCACTTTTTGCGGGAATTTCCAGTTCCTTGTTAACTGTAAAAAAATAAAAAATGAGGGAACACTGTTTTTTTGTTGCTGTTATTTTTAAAAGAAAAAAAATCCACACCATTGTATTAACTTGGGGTATTCTTTTTAACTATGACAACAAATAACATCTGGAGCTATGACCAAGTATGAGCCACTTCAGAATCTCACTGCTCACCGTGCATATTTTAACATTTAAGTCATCTAATTGCAATGCAACGCACAACAAATGTGTTTCGCGCCAAGGTCTTGTGTTCTGCAAATGAAGTCAAAGCTGTTAATACTGCTTTGCAACCTGGCCATTACCTTGGCATATCTGCCTTTTCCATCGTTCGGATTGAAAAGTAGTGAACTTTGAATCCAAATGTTTTCTTGATTGGGAAATTAAAAAGCAAATGACCTCTCTCCACAGGTCATTTGAAGAAAGCCAGCGCTGACATTTTGCCGGAGCAAATGAAAGGTGAACCCGGTGTTGCCTTGCGCTTTGAAACGATCACAGTTGAGAAGTCAACTTCCAAGCCATTTATCACCTTGAGGTGTTCAGATGGAATGCTCCAGCTCTATCTGCGTAATGGCTGTGTGGATTCTCACGTATGAAATGAACGGACGTACAGTCACTCATTTTGCTGTTGTCTTCAGTGAGATTATTGGAACTGTATTATTTTGCAAGAATGCACTGAATGTTTTTCTAATGAATTTGTGACTTTTGTTTGTAGTCCTCGCCTTACGATAATTTGAATTTCTGGTGCACAGTCTGTGCTGATTGTATTACAATATTGCCTTATATCGTGACAAGCGTTGTGGTAATCATTATTATTGCAGACAGACTGACACAGGGCTTAGAAATGTTCATAATGTTTTATAATTAAATAAAAAACAGTCAAATCCTCATAGAAATATAAGGTTGTCTTGAGTGTGACAGCGGAGAGATGTTTTTAAAAAAAAAGTATGCCAAATTACATATTTTTGACAGTGCATGTAAATCTAATTCTGCCTGAGGTTTTCTTATACATATTAAAAAAATGTTTACAGTTGCTTTTCAGAGTTGTTTGGAATGATTCACTTTCCATGCCCGATCATTCATCTTTTGATGAATATGGCGATTGGAGAATAGTTTTCCGCAACACTCAACACATCTCAACAATCAACAAATGAAAGGCTGACACCTCAACAAGGAATACATATTTCTGGTATTAATTAATTGTGATTTGTTGCCGCTGGGCTTGCATAACATGGCATGTGAAAAGCCAGTGAAAAAAAACTGAGAATCATTCATGTAACAGCTTTATTAACGATACTTTTTGTAAAATTATCTTTCAAAGTTAGGAGTAAACCATGTTTGATAAATGCTGTCACAATTGTATGTTTATTGTGATTGTTTCTGACGCTTTTGATACAATGAGTGGTTTAGTGAACAATCTGTCCTGTATTTTTTGTTAATCTTTTATATAGCTATAGATTGAAGCATACAGATTTAGTTTCTTCAATGTGCAGTGTACTCGTTTAAGTCATTTTGTGATGCCAGCTAGGAATTTCACTCGAAATACTTAAAAGGATTGTTGAAATATTTGCATTCGAGTGTTTCTAATGACCTTTTTAGGTTTACTGTCAACATTTGAAAGCAGATATACTATGTACTTATTACTTTTTTCTTTGTAAAAATAGGCTCCTTACCTTTTCCTACTTATATTACAAAAGACACAATCCAAGAAACATCTAAAAAGAGAAAAAATGTTTCAAGGTTTCCATTAATAATTTACAATGCGCACAGGGAAGAATGGTTGTGCTGCCTAATCTAATGGCAGCAACAACAAAAAACAACTCAAACGGCTTGTGTATAATATTGTCTAACGTGGAAAAAAAAACGTGTATTTTTTTCAGTTAACGTTGGCTTTTTTGTCAGTTTTTTGTTAGTATGCTATAATGTTAGCATATCAATGGGAACACGTTTTGGCATGACAAAAGCTTGCTAGCTTTTTTGAATCATCACTCAGTGTATCAACGACATAACAAGATACTCCTGTTTATTTAACGTTTGATTTAAAATTATCATTTTTATAGTCATGCAAAAAATAAATACATAAATAAATACTGTAACGGGAATCTGTTCAGTTTTGGTTTGGGGGGGCTTTCAGGAACTCCATTTGGTTATAGTATACAACGTATAAGAAAATGTTTGCTTTTGTATATCCGTACATTTCCGTACCTTTCACCTTTTATTTTACTCAAAGTACTTGCACTCGTATGTGTGCGTGTTTAATTTGCTTTTTGAGCTTGGCCCAGTTTCTGTGTACAGCACTTCCTTTTCTAAGAAACAGGTGATACGCGCGGTCGAGACCACGTGACAACGCGCACCCAATAAGCAGAGGTTCTCAAGTCTCTCCAGGTGCAGGTGTTCGAAGACTGTTGGCTCTTTACCTTGGAACACACACTGCTATTTTAACTCCTTTATAACCAACAAAATAAAATCCTGGGAGTTTTAAATGTTTATCTCTGTAAGCGGAGCAGAACAGTGGACAACATGGCTCCCGTTTTTGTCGCCTTCATTTTGGTGACCTTGTTTTCGTGGAACAGCTCGGTCCTCTCGCTCGGTAAGGATGCCGTAAATCACACAGTTTGTTTACCTTTGGCTGAAATAGACAGACGTTTGCGCTTGATATGTCATACAGTCTATTTTTTATGTTTACTTTAGTCATAAAAAGTAATAATTAGTGTACTGCTGAATGGTTTCGGTCATTGTACGCGGGGTCAAGCTAGCTGTCTAGTCACATGCCGTTGCCAGGCAACAGGTGGACCAGGTGCGGACTTAGGAGTGGGATGAGTAATGCTTAGTGTGTGAATGTTCTTACAGCAAGCGTAAAGAGGCCAAAACAAAAGAATATCTATGAGAAATCAAACAGGGCCAGCCGTGTTTGTTATTTGGAGGTTTTGAGTACCTCAAATGACGAATGTGCGCATGCGCGGAATAGCCTGTCGAACTGGTCCATCAGCGACTCATCAAATTTATTTCTGTCGTCTAAAATGTTTCATGTTACAAATGGCCAGTTCCCTCTTACAGAAAAAAAATATATATTTTTGAATGACCATGTATTGTTTTGAAAAAAAAAAATCAATAAATTGATATAACAATGTATTACACTTTAAACCAAAGTTTTGGTGTTATACGTCAGGCTTACGCTAAAATTAAGGCAAATGAACCATGAATTAATGTGAAAACGCTTATCTATCTACTTCAATTCGTGTTCAAAACACTCTGACTTGCAGTTTTTTAAAGCATTCACTACAACTTCACTATAATTTCACCAAACAGATATCACTAATCTTAAGTGTGTTAACTCCCCTGTGTTTGCAAAACAATGTCAAGCTTGTGTTGACGAGGAACATTTTGAAGAACACATACTCTATGCGGGGCAGCAGAGTCCCCCATACCGACTCAACTGCTCCTTGGAGTTGGTTCCTCACAACCCGGGTGACCCCCGACCCCAGCTCACTTGGCTGAAAGACTGCCAGTTGCTTGATGCCCAGCAGGGGAATTACTACCTGGAGTTTGCAAACATCTCTATCAAAGCAGGTGGTAACTACACCTGTTTGCCGCAAGGCAACAGCACAGCTTCATTCACTGTGCGCATTGTTGTTAAAGGTAAGCCTCAGATGAGCCTCTTACGTAATCAGGGCTGAACAATTCCAATTACAGATACAGATACATTTATTGCATGTATGTGTGTTTTCCACAGCTTCCAAGTGCTCCAAAGCCCCAGAGTTCATGTCTAATGAGGTTCCCAGCACCCTTTGGGAAAAAGTGGGATCCAGTGTGAATCTAAATTGCACTGCCTTACTTTCCTGGGATCCAACTGATGAGCATTGTGATGCCTCACTGCACTGGACGAAAGACAGCCTTCCCCTGAGCAATGGATCCAAGCGTTTGGAAAACACTTCGTCATGGTGATTGGAAGCAACTGTCAGACAGTGTGTGGAGAATGAGGACATGATAGTTTTTCCTTCTTGCTATAGGTTTCAAGCTGGAGGTCTGTTGGTAGTGAGCAGTGTTCTGCCGGTGCACCTTCAGGAGTTGCAAGACTTCGGACTGTACAGTTGCACAGTGAGGAATTCTTCGACTGAATACAACCTTCAGGAATCAAGTAAAAACACAGTCGTATTACACAGTTTTGTATTTGATCCATCAGTAAGAATTTGTCGCCTGTGGAGGTTCAGCCAAACTATAACCGCCAGCCTGTAGCTCTTTCAGCTAAATATTCATGTCACTCCTGCCATCACTTGAAAATCAAAACAACCACCCCTCCAAAAAAACAAAAAACGCTAAAGCTCACAGTCTTCACTTCATTCATTCAATCAGCTTAATAAGGTAGACAAACTTATGATTTAAAAAAAAAAACACACTCTAATGGCTAGCATGATGGATGCAACAACTTGTATGCTGTATATTAGTTTAATATCTTCCCCTGGCACTAATCTACAATTAGCAATCACATTCACTAGAGGGCATTTACATAATTGTGTTTCAGACAGCTTTCACCCCCTGGAGACATTCTTTCACTAACTCTACACCTTCATGTTTTTTTCTATTTGTTTTTTTTCCAACCGTCAGGCAGCCCAAGCCACACCGCTGCTGTCACCGGGGCCTTCGTCCTCCTCCTCCTGCTGGCTGCGGCTGCTGTCATCTACTCCAAGTGCCACCTGAACATCAAACTATGGTATCGTGACGCTTACGGAGACTACGAGATGAGCGGTGAGTGGGAAGAGTGGCCGCGTGTGTGGATGCTGATGATAAGTCTCTGTTTTGTGCTTTCACCAGATGGGAAGTTGTACGATGCCTACATCTCTTATGTGAACAATGACTACGACAGGAAGTTTGTTAACTTCATTCTCAGGCCTCACCTGGAGAATAAACATGCACACAAGGTGCATCTCAATGACAATGACATCATGCCCGGTTCAGGTAAGACCATATTTTAACTCAACATATCATATCATGTGTGACCTGCTTTGGCAACAGGGTCCGCAAGTCAGTGGATAAAGTTTTGTCTAAATGACAATTAAAGATCACATGGACAAAATGATCATTTCTGAGATTTCTGCAGAAGTTGTCTCCTTAAGGTTTTAATTTCCCAGCAGCCAAAAATTGCCTCCCAAGTGTATGATAATAAGGGATTAGTAGACTATGCACGTCATTGCTTACATACTATATGTTTGCTCGGCTAGCTAGCTGACACCTCCCATTCACATACACAATTAGCAATACTGGAACAAGCTTCAGTGGGAGGACCCTTTTTTGCTAGCGCTACAACTTTCCCCACAATCATCAACTCACAACTCTGCTCTTCAAACACTAACCTCCTCAAACCTGTAAAGACTAACCAATGAACCATGGGTGGGTGACCAGGCGTACTGCTCAGTCGCTCCCTAACTGTGGAATGCTCTTCCACCAAATCTAAGAGCGCCTCTCTTTTAAGAGAGGTCTTAAAACGCACCTTTTTAGTAAAGCATTTACTTAGGTTGCACAGTTTTTCCAGAGGTCATTGTTTTATACTGCTATTTTTATTGATGCTGTTTTGTCTCTTCTGCAGCACTTTGAGATTCAGTTGAATGTAAAGTGCTTAATAAATAAAATCCATTCTTATTATTATTAGCTCGTTTCATGCAAATTGGTAATTATGTACTGTAGAAAAGTATTGGCCTCGTCACACATTCTTATTTTTTTTATTTCGCATAGAATGACATTTTTTCACAAGAACATCTTACCAATAGTCATACAGTACATGGTTGCGGTAGTGTGATAGTGTGGGCAGTTTGCTCCCTCAGGACCTGGACGACTTGCAATGATGAATATTTGGCCGTCAAGCCAAAGCTCACCTTGTATTTTTCAACCCCACCTCCCAGAAAACTTAAAGGGGAAGTTTCAAACTTAAAACAATCCTGCACTAGCAAATTCACACAAATTCACAATACCAAAATCAATGCTGAGTTCCTTGGAGTAAGAATTGAACACAATAAGTCCTGAATGTAAATATGATGCACACTGCACATCTTTTCTTTGTGACCCATCGGCATATCGACCCAACTCTGTTTAAAGAACCCTCGGCAGAGTTGTTAACGAACATAAGTCGCTCCCGACGTCTCATCGTGCTGCTGTCTCACGCGTACCTGGAGCAGGACTGGTGCTCCAACAACTTCAGGTCAGAACACACTCATATGAATGTAATATATCATGTTTGCGTGATGTGTGCCTTTGCGTGCGTTTGCACAGACAGGGTCTGCTGCATTTGTTGGAGCTGTGCCGACAGCCTATTGTCATCATGCTGGAGGGTCAGCTGAAGCGCATGAGGCCTGAAATAAGGCAGCAGCTCAGTGAGCACCAACACGCTCTCACCATACTGACTTGGAAGCACAACTCTGTGGTAAGAAAACACAGCCAAGTACAGTAGCTCCCATCATGTCAGTAGTGGAGCATGAATTAATTTCCTGCTCCCATTTGCTCAAATTACACGCTTGTGAGGAAAAGCAAGATGAGTGTGTTCCCATTTCCAGTCGCTTTGGCAATGGGAGAGAGGTCTAAGAATATGTCCGTGGGCCGATTTGCAGACTCCTTCGTCCACATTCTGGAAAGAGCTGGCCTTAGCCATGCCTCGCAGGGTCGTCTTCCGCAGTGAGGCGGCGGGAGACCCACAGACGATCCTACAGGATGACAAAGACCCCATGCTGACCCTTGACCCAGACTATCTGGACTGCCGCTCTGACACAGACCCAGCTGGAGACCTGGGTAAAGTTCTAGGGTGGAAACTTTTCATTCATTAAGTGAATGTGTCACATAAATGTCGTATGAATGGTTTTGCAGGTGTGCGTCTCCCCGTATACAAAGCCATGACCTCAAAGGCCCCGGTTTTCCCAGTTTTGTCCAGTGATAAGCGAGAACCGAAAAACGCAGACTTCGACGCGTCAGACCTGGGAGAACGCAACTACGGAGCCCGTTCGGACTTCTACTGCCTAGTCACAAAGGAGCACCTCTGACATCACTTCTGATTAACATCATTTGTGTGCTTTCTAAAGCAATATTTGTATGTATTTTTATATTTTGACAGTACAATTTGTTTATACACTGGGTTGCTATGTTGGAATATGTTGCTTTATTTCCAGCAGAGGGCAGACTCATGACAGGTAAGGTGAAAACACTGTACTGACAGCAGTCAGCATATCAAGTGCAAAGTTCAAAGGCGCTGCAGAGCTCAGCTTTTGTTCGGGAGGCAAACACACCCTTTGACCACCTGTGGCTCAAACTGATGACTTTGGTTACATAAAATCAGTAGCTATTTGCCTCTGTGCGCTCCCATGGCATCATTTTGAGCCATGGCGAAGAGGGAGCCTAAAGAAGGGTGCGGCAGGGAAGGGCCGGAATTATTCCTGTCTGAGCAAGAGAAAATATGTAAACAGGGAGCGGTCGGCCTGTTGGCCTGTTCCAGCCGCAGCTACGCTTGCACCTCAATTGGCAGATCCCTTTCTTTATTCAATCACAACTACACATTTAGCAAATAACTTTTATTTTCAATACGGACGCCGGTCACCAAAGTTGAAACTGCCTGACAGGTTGTCAATTCATTATTAGAAAGATTGATCCAATTGCCAAAGTAAAGACTCCATATCTTGACAGGTGTCAAATTAAACAACGGATCATTTACAAAAATAAAAACCAGTGACTAAACACACATGAAAACTTGTTAGGACTGCATTCTTTTAGCAAATGCATTGATTCGCAACCACTCATGCATGCACACACTCACACTCTACCCTTACATCATTTTTCTAAATTGCAAGTCAGACATTTTAACAGATTACAAACATTTGCAGCATAGCGTAAGTGACTGAATAAAACACATGACAGCTATAGAGGAACACCTATATCCCAACTTTTCGGAGGCAAAAGCATTTCTGGAGTAAAACTCAGTAAAATGTACTCTCATTCATAAAGAATATTAAAAAATATATGTCACTAAGTCACAATATGAGAAAGTCCATGGTTACAGTGTATAAAACCTGATTCTTAAGTTGAACTTTCAGCAACAATATATACAAATAAGCCATTTAAGTACCACATAGGTTAGAAAGTCAATCATAGTTTCACACTGTTTTTACATCTGCTTGTAGAAAACACACATCCCTGCACTAGAATATAGTGCTCACATTTGCTTAGCTGAAGTCCAGCATACTCCACTCCTCCTCCTACGACGTCCACTGAGTGTTCTTATCACAAATTTTACGGCAGATAAAAACTGAGCCTGGGTTATGTTGGAATAGGAGAAATGGCTGACATGAAGTCTTCTACCCGTGGCGTGCAGGACAGATCACCGCTGTAGAAGCAGGCCACCTTCCCTTTCAGATGGTCGTGTCCGCAAAGTCCGGTCTCGTAAAACCTTTCTGTAATGTTCGACAAAGAAAGAGACGGTTAAGTATCCTTTCGAGCGGTTGTGCGTAAACATAACCGACATGAATCATACTTGACCCCGAAATACCTGTAGCTCGCGTACATCAAATACACGACATTTTTTTTTTTTCCCTACAAGAGGTGAAGGCATTTTCGCGCTGTCAGAACTTGTTCATTAGAACTTAAACTAAATGCTGCACCCTTGGGTGGGGCAAGTCAGAAGATGCAGACGGTGGTTCACCTTTTGAGTCTTGGCCGACTTGCAAGAGTTCACAAAACTATTGAAGATTAAGTATATGGTGTTTGAAAGAGTGGCTTCAAAGTGAAACACACATACTCAGAAACACACATTACTTGTCATTTTTTTCCCCCATTCCTCATCTGAACAAGCCTCAAAGAACGCATTCAAACACTAAATTGACACGAGGGGGTTTCCGATGTGTTTTGAAGTCAAGTGAGGGTGTGGCCTTCAGAATACAGTGGATACAACGGAATACATGGAATACCTTCCTAATGTGACTGGGCAATTATGGAAAAAATAATGATCGTAGTTATTTCATTTGGAATTATCTTGAAATCACAATCCATTGAATTCAAAAGTTCGTACTTATTCATCTATCAAAACTGAAGAGTAACTTGAACGAACGACCACAAAATAAATTATTCATCAATAGGAACGCTGGCTGTTCTTCTGTCCAGTTTGGCCTCTGAGGGGCAGTGTGGTGCCGTATATGCATGTAGTACACGCTTTCATTGTGACAAAAAGAGTAGAAGAAAATATGAATGAAAATGATCACCATAACTACTTTTTCAATCTCTTTCATTATACTTGTCCGTATGTGTTCCTATAGCCTTTGAGTGTGAACATTTGAGATTTGAAAGAATATAATTCTCGGACTTTGACCGCAAATTATATATTAGCCTTTCAATGGGACTTTATATTGACTGCTAGCATTAGCACTAGCAATGTTGCTCAAACTAAGTATGTACTACAATCAAATATTAAATGCGCACAATTTTTTAGTTTAGTTGAGTTTTTTTGTTTAAAGAAACTCCAAACACATTTTGATAAACTGCCAAGCGCTACCCTGACCCAAAAAGTTATTCAAAGCGAGTGAGTGATTTTCCATACATTTTTGTAGTCTTTGTGCAGTTTCTTGTACTGGAACATGTTGCTGAGCACTGTGGCTGCTGCTTTGGCTGCTTTCATCTTTCCAGAACTGGAAAAAAATAAAAACCCCAAAAATCACATGCGGGCACACCGAAACCCGTTTATTCGACGCGGTTGAACACCACAGATTCAAATGGAATGTCGCTGCTCTTTATCCACAGCCAGTTTGACTGATTGCTGCCTCACCTGGAGTCGTTGGTATTTTTGATGGCGACCAGTTTCGGCAGTCCGTCGAAAAAGCACACGTCTCTGGCGGCTACCGAGCTGCTCGTCACCAAGTTGTTGAGAATCCCGCAGATGTTGACCACCGCGTCACTGGACGGCTCCTTCTGGTAGCCGTCCACGGGCAGCTTGCTCACCAGGTTGTTCACCACTTTTGTGGCTGCCAATGAAAGCAACGGACAGTTTTTTAATGGCCATTTTTCCATGGGGACTCAACAAAGATTCACTTTATACACAATAAATTATTTAAACCCTAGTTTTTAAATCAGAGGTCAAAGATAGTACCGGAATGTTTGTTTAAATTTGTATATATTTTAAAACTGAGTATAAACAAAAAATGCTTGCACTATTTAAACATTATTAGAATTGGCGTACCGCCAGTTAGCTAGTTAGAGGACGGATGGATGGACAGACAAACAAACCTAATAGGTCTATTACATAATTGTAAGTTGACATATCATTTGCGTGTCAACTATAATAATGGCTTTTTAAAGCTTGTAAAAATCACATGACCAACAGGTGAGCCGTGATTGGTGGAACGCATGGGATGGCATTTTCAGTCGTCAAATGTGGCAAAAGTGGCAAAATGTATTTCAAAATGTAATAGTTGTACATAAAGAACAATGTAGTCATCAAATTAATTACGGACAAAATAATAATTATCAATTAGCATGAATTCATGCTAAAAATTGCTAAATAGTGCAAAGCTTTATCGGGGAAAGAAACGCCTCGAGGACCAGTATATTTGGCATCTTCGTGATCTTTCAAGGCTGACAGAATATTGTGTGCTAGGTCTATGTAAATACGGGTGGTATCATATGAAAGCTTGACTTCCATTCCTTACTTTGAATTGCATGTTGGTAATAGCTATGATGAAAGTGTGGAAACACTGCCATCCAATGGTCCCAGTCATCACTACAGTGCTCATTTGGCCTATATTAAGTATTAGTCAAGGGTGTCAGCTACTCTCCATAAAAAAAGTATAATGAGAATGTTATTATGTATTATTGTTATTTTAAACAAGGAGAATTCTCGTCCATGGTACTGAAAGAGTTTATAATCTTACCACACGTGAAATCTTGACCTAGTGCTGCACCTTACTTCCCTCTGCCTATTAGTATATATGCTACACAGCCGACTTGCAATTGTATTATTGCAGCAGACACTTGACGTGTTTTAAAGAGTCACAGAAAAATGAAATGGTGGACCAGATCTGGACCCCGGTCCCGGGGCTGAGAAGTATGGTCATGATATTTTATGATCCTCTGTTTGAAGTGATTTGCCACCATCTTGTGGCACCCATAACCAAAATCCCTTCACTAGCTACATCTCATGCGTGTCTACCAAAAACTACGCAGGTGGAAATGTTCTCCAAGCCACCAATTTAGTTCCTTCTTGCAACTATGCTCTTTCCGGAACCTGTTTTGAAAATTCCTGCGAACGTCACCCTCTATTGTAGAAATAAGCTGAACTTTAAGGTGAGGCTGTATGCAAACCACATGAGCCACAGGAATGCTTTAGTTCCAGGAAGGCTTGTTACAAGGATCTTTCCCGGTCTTTTGTTGCCATAACATGAATGATTCTCAAATTGTTTTGCAATTTTTAGCGTTATGTACAGCATTAAACGTCACCGGGTGCCAAGGGATCGGGTCACCGAGACAGAGACTCACCCATGTGGTTCTTATCCTTGGCATGGCGTGACAAATTTCGTAGGAAGCCCGTGATAGAACGCAGCTCCAGGTCGTTGTTGGTGCGCAGCAGGTCCAGCAGAACGGGCAACATGCGCTCCTGGTCCATGGCCACGCGGCTCAGCACCCCCGCCCACTGAAACCAAGTCGGACTTCCATTCGTCAGCGGTTTCCAAGCAAATCTGAGGTTCAAGTAGCCGAGCGCTTACCCGCTTGTCTCCGGCCGTGATGTTCTGCAGCGCTCCCGCCGCTGCCTCCCGCGTGGTGGAGTTGATCTCGCACTGCTGCAGAACGCGGTTGTACAAGCCCACGATCTGCGGGTGCCACAGCCACTCCATCCCCTTTGGGACGCGGGTCACCTCGGTGAATGTGGACAGGTCCTGGTTCCTGCTCTGTGGGGACGAGAAAGACAAAAATATTACGTGATGAATGAAGTCAATTATTATTTCGTCCTATATAATAGAGGCAGAACATTTGACTGTTTAACGATACTTTATCCTTTAGTCTTTAAATTTACAAGAGTGAATAAGTTTGATTTGAGGGGGATATTTGAATGTCATCTTTGTCAAAAAAACCCGAACAATTTTAAACGAGGGAATATGAGCTGATTAGTCGCGCTCTTATAATTTCATTCTGTTTTAGTGTTAAAAACATTCAAATTGATACAGCAAACAGAAATAATTTTGTCTATTTAAAAAAAGAAGTTCAACACATTTTTACTCTTCAGCTTTTGACTTGGCGTGGCTTGTGTATAATGGTGTTTTTGTTCATAATTTATTCTTTTATGTAATAGTATGTAATAATGTAATTATTCTTAGCTTTTATGTGATTTTTACATTGCGAACAGCACTTTGTATGAAGCAGTTTTTTTAAAGTGGTATATGCATAATGCAAATTTATTATGTAAATTAGGGCACCTAAAAATAAATGCTTTTGTTTTATTGCCTACTTTATTATTTGCTATTATGAAATGTAGTCAGCTCGGAGAAGTGAACAGAATAAGAATTTCATTGTGTAGTATTACTATGCATGTGACAATAAAACTCTTGAATTGAATTTTTTGCTCAGTTTGACATTTTTCTTTTAAAATAAACAAAAAGAAATCCTCATAAACCTTTTTCTTGTAACACATGCTTAAAATAAAGATTTTTAGGTATTTTTTTAACCCTGCAAACTGCAGTTTTATCTTTGAAGTACACATTACATTATGATTGGGAGTATTACTAATCAAAATATGGTAAATTATTTGCGTTATTTCCACGGCGTGTCCGGTTTGGTGCCATCAGCGCCTTGTTTGACATTCAAACAGCCCAGTGGGCGGGGCCAGCACGTGCAAACGTTTTCCTTGTCGGCGGTGCCGCACGTGAAATTCAAAGAGGAGAAAGGCAAATGCCACGTGCGCCTACTTTGTTGGCCTTCTTGCTCTGAGGCGTGAAGCAGCCGATGGCTTCGCCCTTCCCGGAGTCCTCGGCTCGGCTCGGCCCCTCCAGGCGGAGCAGAGCCGACGGCGGCATCTCGCCGTAGAGCTGATAGGAGAGGTTCCTCAGGACACACACTGCATTTTCCACCCCCTGAAGGACACACACGAGGATGAAGAAACGGGCACCGCGAAGTGCCTCTGAGCCGGGAGCCTCACCTTGTCCTCTGCCTTGTTCTCCTCCAACGAGGCCTTGATGTAGCTGACTAAAGAGTCGACCAATCCGTGGGTTTGTCTCATCTGCTGACGGGTCTTTTCATTCACTGAGCTCAGGTTCCTACCAAATATGTATCATATAATAGTAGTTCAGGATTTTTCATTATGGTTGTTTTAATTTTGTTTGGGCTTCTATTTTTTTAACCAGGACAGTTGTTTTTTTAATTTTTTTTTGAGAAATATTAATACTAAGTTAGCATTAGTCAAGTATGTCAGCACATCTCCATAAAAAAACGTATTTGACCAGGATTTTATTGTTTATTATAGTTATTCTTCTTCTTCTTCTAAAAGACGAGAATTCTCGTCCATGGCACTGAAAGGGTTAAAAGGATAGTGCACTTATTTAGCCATTTCCAGCAATAAAATTGAAAACACAATTCTTTTTCACTTACAATTAATACTTTTAGAAACACATTTTTACACTTGTGACATCATCTGTGCTTAAAGACTCTGTCAACAACCAATTGTGCTTCAACTGTTGGTCATGTGGCTTTCATAAGCAGAGTTGTGATTTGTCGTTACCTGAGCCTTGCATCAGTGCAAGTTGATAGCAAGTGGCAAAATGTTTTGCAAAGTATTTTTCCTACAAAAATAATTTGGTCATCAAATTCATTATAGACAAGATAATAATGTTTTACTGATGAAAAAGGCTAAAAAAGAAAGGTGTTACAAACTGCAAAGTTTACGCTTGAACGTTGACGGCCTTCAAAATAACTTAATATGGCATATAAAAGAATTCGCCTTATCAATAATGCATTCGTTAGAAAAAAAATATGTTTTTTGTAATATGACAGCAAATATGCTTCAATTCTCTTTTGTACACATTGATAAAAGACTGTAGCAATGGACATTTTCAACAGCCAGTTTGCTCACAACAAACCGAACTGCGGTGCCGCGAGCCTTTTCGTATGATACAAACACCAGCCGGTCGCTGGGAGGCATGTTCGCAAATGCAAAGTTGATCCGGTAAAAAATATGGTGAAACCAAAAATATTTGAACAGAAGAGCATGGTGCAAGATTACCCAAGCAATACAAGTATCAAGTGAGGCGCACCTGAGGCAGCCGGTGGTGTTGAAGAAGATTTCTGCCTCGGAGGCCGACTGCTTGATGCCCTCCGACCCCTCGCTACCCGACAGAGGGATGAGGATCTTATCGGTCAGATCCGGGAGAGCCTCTCGAGCCAGTTTCTCTTTTAGGGTGTCTTTGGATGAAAGGTTCCAAAGGATACCTGCACAAACACACGGGGGATGTATCGAGCTCATGTTTTGGGTTACTAAAAATAAATACTGCTATAGGGATAGGTGTTTGAGAATTCTTTATTTATTTTTTTTATGGAGGTCATGCAAAAAAAAAAAACCTTCCGTATTATTCCATATTATGGCAAACAGAAGCGTCCACGCCTATTCGCTGGTACGCTGGTAGTCCACAGGTTAAAAAAGCTGTCTCACGTGCTTCTTGTTGAAATGAAGGCTGCATGTGCCTTGTTAGCTGCAATTTGACCCTGACGTTCGTTCCTTCATAAAATTAATATTTAAGGGTTCCACAAGCTTGATGTGTAAGAATGAGAGATCAGGTTGCTTGTGGGAGGAGATTAGGCAAGAACAACAAGATGAACTCTGCATGTCGTGTCTCGCTCAGACTGCAAATTCCTACCGGTGATGTTCTTTTGGAGCTCGTCGTCGGGTTCCTTGAGGGCCTCCACCAGCTGGGGGATGCCGCCCTCCTCAATCAGCGCCACCTTGTTGTCCATGTTCTCGTAGATGAGGTTGCGCGTGGCGCCGGTGGCGTAGCGCTGCACTTCCTGATTCTCCGAGTTGAACAGCTTCACCAGCTCGCTGATGCCCTTGCATTGACGCACCTTCAATACAGGTGGGAATACTTTTACTTGCGTTCTAGTTTAGGTCATGCTATTTATGGCATAAAATTAAATTTAGGCTCTTAAAAGATCATATACGGCACATGGTATAGTAATATTACACCTGGGTTCATTTGGATTTTTTGAGGACCAATTTGATAATTGACATTTAAAAAAAATGATTATAATTGTTTTTAAATGCTTATTTACTTTGTCCTTTAGTATTTGCTTAATTTTACCACTTTCTTTATCCTTTGGTATTTGTTTAATTACACGACAAGGAGGGATCCTCAAGAACAAAAAAACACAAATAAAACATGACTGAGGCAATAAATATACGCCATACGTAAGCAACATAATGACTGATGTTACTGGCATAAAAACCATGACTCACGTATAGTGACCTTTAAAGGGAAACCACAATTATTCTACTCCATTATTTTCTTCACCATGAAGTAATGACATCGAAATACCTTTGCCACATGTCAAAATAGGTCATGTCATCTATGACAGTTGCTTTGGAAATATATGATGTACAGTAGGGCTGGGAAAAAAAAAGTCAATCTAATTGGGTAGTTGACTTATAGATGTATAAATAGGTTGACTAAAAATATCCGCCGGAACCATGTAGTGTTGATATGATGATGAGGGAGAAAGAATAACCCCCAAAAAACGAAGGATGTCAGAAGTTTGGGATTAATTCTAATGAAAAAAAAGAATGACCGAAGAAATAATATTCCATTTTTCCAAGTGGAACTGTACTTCGACAATGTTTCAGAGCCTTTACATATGCAAAGACCATCTTGACAAAGGGCTCCATTTCTTGTGTTGGCGCGCCACCTCATTTGTGTACTTAAAAACACATTCAGTAGTTATTGAACTTTCATTAAAAAGTAGCACATAGCGCTTCCCAAAATAAAGGAAAGAACTTCCCAAAAATCACCAGGGCTTTATTAGCCGAGAACATACAGCAACCTGTTACTGCAAACAATTACTGTAAGGCAGCTGTTTTAGGAGCTCACGTTTTATATATAGGGAGCAGGCAAACATAAAACATGCCTCATCAAGAAGGCGAAAAGGAAGACGAAGAAAAATAGAAAGTTATTGACCTCATAGCAGCAAGTATTCATATCATAGCAAGTTTAGTAATGGAATATTGTTGAAGCATCGTCCGTAAGTGACTTTAAGGACACTATTTCATGTGTAACGTACGTATAACAATATGAAGGTGTGAATTAAACGCTAGTTAGAGTTTGTTGACCTTAAATGTATTGGCTAGCGCACTGATGCTAATCGATTGCGGTTGCTAACCAGTTAGCATCGGCAACATTTTGATAGAAGATAATAAACGATGAGTAGCTATATTTGCTCACTTCAACTCACGTTCAACCTTTTAATAGATTATAAAAATAAATCAATCAATTATACTGACTAGGAGGTCGATTACTCGATGAAATAATGTTGATTGGATCATCAAGTTTTGCAAAGATTTGATAAAGACAGCTCCAATGTACAGAAGGTTCAGATTAAATGAGCAAATTTTCCTCAAATAGTGATAATACAATACCCACTGATACTTTAATTTTTATTTTTTTTTAAAATCAGTTTGATGAAGAAATGCTACCTTTTATTGGCCTCGACTTTCAAAATGGTCCACCGCATTTTTTCCTGCAATTTTTGTAGGGAGGAAAGAAAAAATCTCTAGCGTCATCATTTATTTTATGTGGTCCTCAGACGCCAGTTCCCAGCACTAAACAAGAAGCTGAGAAAAAAAGCGAAATTTTACAGGGCCAAACGGGGCTAAGTGAGCGGTTAAATGTTTTCTACTCCATCATGCACGCCTGCCATTTGACACCTTAATGTTGACTGTTGACCAAAATGTCAACAACAGTGATATATGGAAGGCGCCTTACCAAGCGCAGTAAAACATGTTGAACGCAAAATGAATTTTTGTGGTTTGAATTCCTAGATAATGTGTTACAGAGAAATTAGCCTATGGTATTCCAAACCACGAAGCTCATCTGTTTGTCATACCTCATTTTTGGCGTCACTGTCATTATAACACTCGTGTTGAATGTAAGCTGCACCCAGGACTTGCAAATCGGGGTCCGGTTCACTCAGGTACTGGACAGCTCTGGCCATGTCCAAAGTTTCGATCCTGTTCAAGAAACACAGGAGGACTTTTTCAAGACAGTGGCTTGTGTTGCACAAAATATAACGTCACCATTTTTTATTTTTTTTGTAGGAAGCAGCAGAAGCAGCAACATTAATCTCAAGGAGTTGTTGGGTTTTCTTATTGCGCGGTTCAGTGTGATGAATTGCCCCTAGGTCTCACAGATGTCTAAATCCACTTGGCTAACCACACCATGTGGGATGTGTGAAATACGAGGCCTGAATTGGAGCCGCCACACCCAAAACCAGTCCTACAGCTATGAAGCAAGGTCACAATCCATCGCGCGTACTGTGAGCTCGCAGCACTGTAAAACACTCGCAGAAAAGACGGGACACCGTCATGAGTGCACTTTGTCTCGGAACGGGTGGAATGAGAACACAGGTGAGACATTGATCGAGGAGAAACCGATCACTTAAATGCTAATTTGATCCCCACCTGCCAATCATTGCCATTAAGTTCCTAGTAAATAGGGCACGATATTTTTTCAGTTCCACCATGAGCTTCAGGAAGATATCAAGGCCTGAGCGGTTTATGTTTGATTTTCAAGGTATATTACTACAATGTTAAATACCCCATTGTTTCAAAATGGCTATTTTTTTCTATGAAAATGAAGACAAACTAAAGGAAACAATGACATTACTATGATGCTTTCTTCAAATAAACATAATAAATACTATTGACTTTATCACGAGACAGATAACATGGCTAACTAGCATGGCTGACATCAGCTCATTTCCGCTCTCACTAAACAGAAAAGAGCAAAGAAATAGCTGTACATTTTCAGAGATATGTTTGTTTTACTGCTGTACTACATTATATACTACTGTACACTTTATAACGTGCTTTAACGCATATTTACAATAGTCTCCACACTCTCACCCTAAATCACACCCTAAAAAATATTATTATATTCCTATAAAGCTGTCTTGTAATGAACATTTGAAACCAGATTTGACTTAGCATGTCCACAATTGTTGAATCAAATACTGTAGACTTGCTTGCCAGGCATTTAGTATGGATAACTAGCATAGCTAACATTAGATCCTTTTTCACTCTGATGTTACTTTCCTGAACTGAGAAGCGCGAAGAAGTAGCTACTATTTTGGGAGGGGGTTACTTAAATTACATTAACAATATCTTAAATAAAAAAGAAATAAATGCTGTTGGCTTTCTACTGCCTTGAGACAGATAATGAGGCTAAATAACATGGCTGACATCAGCTCATTTTTGCTATCACAAAAAGAAGTAGATACAAATATTTCCAGGAATACCTTTGTTTTACTCCTGTAGTACATTAATTTATGTAGAAAGAATATTTATATTTTTTCTACAGTATATTCTATTAGTTCAAAACAGAAAATACAGTATATTGATTCAATCAAAAACAAAGATATTTACTCAAACATTTCAAAACAATTCATTTTAGATCTGTTATTGCAATACTGTGATATTATAAAACTGCAATATATTTGTCCATCCATCCATCCATCCATCCATCAAGGACTCAATTTGGCAGTGGAACAAAACGGACATTCTTACAAATGAGAATTTGTCTTACCCGTTGAGATTTCCCATGCTTCCGATTCCCATCTGCCCATTGAAGATGTCGACTCCGCGACCCACGCTCTGCATGCTCTTGACCGACATGGCCCGGGACATGGTGCTTTGACGCCGCTGCATCGTTAAGTTCCCCTGGGAAGCAGAGGACATTCCCGGCCCTATGAAGCCCGAGTCCACTTTGTCCACTCCCCCTCCGAACATGCTGGAGGCGCTTGACATCTGGCGCTGCAGGGTCCCAGACATGGAGCCCATGCTCATCCGGTTTCGGTTGTTAATCCTGTTGATGGTGCGGTAGGCCGGGCCTTTGTAGGAACATTGCTGGACCATCCCCATGTCCATCTCTGGGCCGCGCGAGATGGTGCCGCTGTGGGCTCGACGCATGGACCCCGGGAAGGTCATGGTTCCGGCCCCTTGCCTCATCTGGCCCACGTAGCCGTTGGACTGCACGTAGTGGCGGCTGAAGCCGGCGTCGCGGTCGGAAGCCATGCTGGCGCCGTCGCTGCCGTCCACCATCCAGGCGTTTGCCGGCATCGTCTGCTGTCTCATGGCGTGCAAGTTGACGATTTCCGGTTCCATGCGGGCCTGGTACTGGTTCCCTTGATAAGTGCCCGTGTGGACATCTTCGCGGTAATAACCTCCGCCGCGTCCGCCGCCAACGCTGATCCTGGGGAACTGGGCCATATCCGGGCCGGCTGACATAGAGCTAAAGCCGGACCTCTGCGATATCTGTGGCGTCTGGAGACGAGGGAGCGAGTGTTAGTCTTCAACGTTGAGGGAGTGTTACTTATTACAATCTGCTTGCTGCATGTGTGGGAGAGTTTATGCGTCACTCGGTACAGGGGAATCATCAACGCTTTCCCAATACCCTAAGAGATGTGACAACCACTTAGGCAAAGGTTATTAATTTGTCGTATACTCCACAGAGGTCTAAAACTCCGTGTCAGCATTAAATCCAAACTAATCCAGTGACCTCCAGCGAAAAAACTAAAATTGGAATCTCGAGGGTGGATCTGAATTCCCTGAACTGATCCTTTGACAGGGGCCTGTGAAATACCACACATGCCAGCAGGGGAAGCGCTCACACTTTACAAAGTAGGAGAATACGCATTCAAAGTGGGAGCGAAATACTCACCATTGTCCTGGAGCCTGAGAACACGTAGGACGACTTGGAGCTGTAACCTGGATTGTACGTCTGGTATTTCATAGTGGAAGACCCACCGTAGTCTGGAGTAAAACAAATACAATTGAGCGTCATTACGGCAATATCACAGCGATGTCAGTTATACGAGTGAATCGCGGCCTCCTGACATGCCACTTAAATCTTCTCACATGGCTGAGGAAAAATTTGTATGAAGAGCAAGAATTTTCACATTTCTGTTTGAAATACATTTGTTACTTCAAGTCAGGACGGTATACAAGTCAATCTGTTTGCTAAACGGTTTAGCGACTAAAAGGGCGGGAGAGAGTCCAAACAGGTCAAGGCAGAAAAACAACCAAAACAACTTGAGGCCTTTCCCAAAATGGGCTCTCCCACGCACTTAACTTCCCATCACTGTTTCTGTTCATATGAATTGTCTTTTTTTGATTATTTTACAAGCATGGCACTTCAGAAAAGCTGACTCAGAAGGCCACATAGAGGTCAGAGACGAGTGGAAAAACAGACTCATACATTTTTTACATTTCTGGGTGTGTAATACACACTCAGCAGTAAGGATTAACAATTTTGAGAAATGTAATGGAGTTTTCCCCCTTAATACTACCAGTGAAATGTAGTAATTCATTTTTCTTGTGAATTTCTCGGCCTTCTTCACATGCATTTTATTTATCACTGCCACATCTATCTATACCACAAAAAATAATCCGATTTATTATGCATAATAGTTTTGGATTGGTTGAGAATTTGGGTCTATTTCTGACCATCAACAAGAGTTTTCAACATAAAAACTTTGACTCAGTATTTTAAGCATTCACCATGAAATCTTCACAAAATTATAGTGGCGTTTAAACAAACCAGATTATTGTTATAATGAACAAAAAATAGGTTTTATTACTTAAACTTTTCCTGTTATATGAATGATACCCAAAATAAATATTTAAGCAGGGCCTTTGTTTTTTCACTTGAAAATTTCCCTACATTGCGACATCAATTTGAATTGACAGCTTTAACACCATATTTATATTGTTTTTCCTTTTTTCTTTTGAATCCAGACAACATTCTGATCCACAACAATACACATTCTATTTAAAAAATGAAATAGTAGGATAATTAGAAGGCTTAACCCCCATGACTTTTCATCGTTGCTTGACGTTTATTTACAGTTTCCAACTAAAACACACTCCTCCCTCAGCTTTCTCAGCACTCTGCTCCACAACACAAAACAGATATCCATTGAAATATATGGGTCAACGGAAGACAGTAAAGCCTCTTGGATTTTGTATGGAGGTGTTGTCCTATTTTGTTCCAAACACCTCAGGGGCATGCTACTGACAAAAGCCTTGGGACACACCTCTTAATCAAAGAATAAGGTGCTTTTATATTCCAGTGCACAAAGCAAGCTTGTTTTGATGCTGAAGAACTTAGAACTTACTTATTTGCAACTTGGTCACCTTCAAGTTGCTCTTTTTATTTTCACTTGAAGGCAATTTCACTTGACGGCAAAAATGTCAACCGGCAAGTCAAACAAAGGTGGGATAGTCACAACTAAGCAGTTATAGCCAGTGTAATAATCTTGGAGTCCTAAAGGGGACTTTCGAATTTCTTTTTGTCCAGTCCAAACATGTAGGCTTCAAGTTTGAATGGCGTAACGCTTGACAGAGAGCAAATACACACAAAATGCATGACAAACCGGTCTGAAAAGAGCCAAACGATGACTGATGCGTCCCTAACCCGCCCCATGGCAACGCCCAAACACCTGAGACGTCGCACACAAAATGCACCCGTCACCATTTTAACCTGAGATCATTCTTTTCTTCCACTCCACGTCATCGATGACAACACAGCCTCCCTCAAACGATAATATTTACAGGAATCCTGTACTGTACAGAAAACGGAGGAGGGCATTCCTATTTTGAATACTCCTCATTTTTTAGAAATGGGCGTCTCCTTTGCAGCTGCTTGTTGCGGAGGTTTCAAAAGAGGGCGTTTGATGTGACGTGGCAACTTGCAAGTGGAAGCGGTCTTCCCAGAAGAGGAGTCAGGTTTAAATCAAGCTTTAGCTACTGGTTCAAGTACCGACATTAGCATACATCAGCATAGAAGGCCCGAAGACAATGGTTCTAATCTTAAAAGGTATATTTAATATTTCTATCAGCCACTACAACATTATGCACAGTTAGAAAATCAATTATCATTATTATTACCAATGTTATTTTTCCCACTGCCCTATCGCAGTGTTTTTGTTATTTAATTCATGTGCAGTAGACTTTGGACAAATCACAACATTATGTATTTTCATTCTCCATTCAACCTTTGTGCAATTGTGTACAAAGTCTCACTTGGGGGGTGTGGCCCCAGAAAGTTAGTACAGCGCAGTATGGTGTAAAAAAACAAAACAAACAAATGGAAGGAAAATATTCATAAACTTGATCTGACTGCAGGAAAAGCATACTGAACATTCCGTTTCAGGTTTAACACATGACGCCAACCAATTAAAAAATATTTAATACACGTTTGTCCTTGATATAATATGGCTGGTGAAACATAGCTTGTTATTTTTTTTTTTTAAATACTGTCATTGCTCCTAAAATAAAAAGAAAAATGCATTGAGATCAGTGGCTATGAATTATTGACCTACCAAAGGCCCTAATACGATTATTTTAATGATGGCCCTTTGAATTTTTTTTTGGGGGGGAATACATATTTTGTGTTTGTTCCTTGGAAAAAATAAGTGATTGTCCTGCCAAAAAAAAAAAGCATAAAACTTAAAAATGCCCCTACCCAAAAAACAAAAAAAAATATTGAAATCAGTGATGTTATGAATTATTGATGTACCAAAGGCTCTAATTATAATCAACCCAATTATTCCACTTGGAAAGTTTCAGGGGTAAAATACATAATTGGTTGCAGGTCTTCTCTGTTCATGCCTAGAAAAAAAACATTTCTTTTTTTCCAAAAAAACATAAAACCATTAAGCTCCCAAACCTTTAAAAAACATCTAAATAAAAAAGTTATATCTTCAGTTTGTTTTAATTAGTTTGATTTATTTAATCATGCATTTGTTTCAGTTTTCATTTTGCAAAATACTGTATATGGAGTACTTGTCGAGTGCAAGTAAGAAAAGAAATCACCGTTTTGACAGATTGAACGTTTTCATTTTCGGTTGTCAAATTAAAAATAGAACAATTGCTACACCTCTTAAGGAAGTCGAACAATGACTTTTCACTTCCCATTTGGACAACCACGGGTTATGTAAGCACCACATGGAGATGTGATCACGCACAAGCTTCTTCACAACACAGCGCTGACAAATAAGCAGGCCACAATCAAGGTGTCCGTTTGTCCATGCGTTGTCTTCTTTAGTCTGAGTATGAGCAAAAACTCGTGGCCGCAGCCCAGAGGCACATGTTAACCTCCCTCTGCTATCACAGGAACGTTCATGAAAGCAACACTTGTTGCAGCCTGTTATACATTAACCCTTTCAAAAGCGCAGGTTGCATGAAACTTGGCTTGGTGGAGCAAGAACCCCCAGACACATTCCATTAGTAGTTGATGATGTTTTGGGCAAACTAGGTACTGTAGTAAATTTAAAATTAGCTTTGGTTTTGTAGTTGGTGGCTTGATTTTGAAAAACATAATTCAGAAGGGTCAAATTCATCAAAAATATAATCTATTTGGACTACTATGGCAGGTAATGTGTGTGATGAGCCTCATGTGAAGGTGGTTTGTCTCTGTTGATGGATTCAACTAAATACTGTCAATTATGCAACGTGGGCTCATGATTGTGTGCAGGCTCGTTTATTGTTTTGATAACTTTGGGAGGGGGTGGGGCTTGAGCCAAGAAAAAACATTTGAACATTGGAAGAAATTGTATTAAATCATTATGAACACATTAATATTTGTCTTCTCATATTTATTTTCCCAGGTAATACATAAATTATGCAACATGCTAAATTTTTAGTAAAAGTGTCTCAAGTGCTGTTGGGTTATGACAGCCAAACGTATTTTTAAGTGATTTATTTGAATAACTATATTGCAACGTCGAGAATGACACATCTTAGCACTAACAATCACACAGTTTGCAAATATTTTTTTTTCACTTATTAAATTTCAGCACACGTGACAACAGTTTTAAAAGAAAGAAAAAAAACTTTTCGCAACTTCTGACGCGTTCTTTTCTTCAATAAAGGCGGACTATTTGTTGTCTTACCTGACATGGCGGAGGTGGAAGCGGAGCCATTGTGACGCGGAAGTGTGGACTTCTCGGCCAGCCGCATCTGAACCTGCTGCTGGACCCGGCGAGCCCTCGACACCTCGTCCGAGCTCGAGGTGCCGCTCCCGAGATGAATCTCGGACGGGAGGCCGTAGGTGGTGACCGAGTTGTTGGGCTGCAGAGCGGAAAGAAAGACATTCTCAGAGGCCACGGTGCTCATGTTGGAAAAAGTAGCGCGTCCTGGCGCGGTGCTGGCGGAGTGAAGGAGCACTGACGCTCCCCCACTCAGCAGAGGTGCACTAGGCGGGGGCGGAGTCTTACTACACTGGACTTTGGCGTGTACGCACCTGACAAGCGCGCGCACGCACGCGCTTAGGTGAGTGCGACGCTTCTTACGTAATACCACTTTTACAACATACGTAGAACGACGAGGAAAGTACTTTACAAGTGCAAATACTTGTGTAAAAACATCTTTGTGGTTGAAGTAAAAGCACCGATTCGGTTCGTGTCTTAAAAAGTCAAAGAGGAATAAAAAAAACACCTCACTCAGGTGTGTTACAATTGAATTGTTTCCGACGTTTCTAGGCCGCCATTTTTGTGTGGTTATGTCACGTATGTCTGTTAGCGCATTCCGCTGGTTAAACGATGTGTTTTCTTTCTCTCTTTTTTGGCAATGTACCCTTCTGTCACTCTATTTTCAAATTTTTGATTTGCATGAAATATTTCTATATCGCAGGCACATTAACACATTTTTGCATGACCCCAAATTATGAAAGCTAGCTTGATTTTTTTTTTTTAATAGATTCATTAATAATGTCAAATTTTGAGCTATTAGAGGATCCAGACAAAGTGTCATTCAATTTTTGCAATGCTGAATAAAATGATGGTGGCAAAATTTAAGTTGTCAGGATCGTGGTCAGGAGATGCAGGAGAGAACCATTGTTTAGGTTTTTTTTTTTTTTTTTTTAATTTTGTTTTGGGCTCAGTTTTGTCAGCTTCTTTATGTCTTTAAAATGTCATAACTGATTCAAATTTTAACATATTGACAACATTCGAACAAACTTTCCAGTCCTTTTTTTCTACAGTTTTTAGTGAAATTAGTCTTGTATTCATCATCATTATTTATTACAAAGACAAACTCCACACAGAAAGGCCAATGCTGTATTTTTAACTCTACTATATCTAAAGGTGACGTCAAGAAATAAAACTCATTACGCTAAGGTGTTCTATGCTGCTCTACTAATCTAAGCATGGCATTTTGAATTAATGTCACATTTGTGGAATGTGATTTTATCAGCCAAATCCATCTCTTTTGATTATCTATCATATTACCACTTGCTGGCGGCCACAGATGACATCACTTGTAAGTGCCTAGCGTTTGAATGTTACATGACCAAACCAGAAAACGGGTCACTTGTGGTTTGTCGTTTCCACTAGGAGAATTTTGACCAGCAAAAACTGGTTGTTTTTACGCTAGCACAAAATACAACACATTAGCCATTTGTGTATCTGACAAAAAAAGAAAACTCCAGTAATAGTTTGCGTTCAATCCGACAGTCCCAGATTTCACACTGAGCACATCTATGAGGAAACCAGATGAGGTCATCGTGATTTCAACACTTTTTGTTGCATTTTTCTAAAATCAGGACATATTAATGACGTATTATAGGACGTATTAAGGTAGTGTGTCAGTATTTTGAAATTGATTTCTTCCTGTTGAATGTTTGGTTTTGGAAATAATTAAAGCACTGATCAAATGTTTAGGTTTTCTTTAATTAAAGAGATATTTTTAATATGAATACATTCTAAACAGCTAAAAATGAGTGTTCCTTACTATATTGTTATTGAAATCTACAACCTTTCACATATTTGTTTGACCTCATCTTTGACTAGCTGGCCAAGTCTATCAAAAAAATAAAAATAAAAAGAACAAAACGTATTTCCCAGCAGACACAATACAGACATTTGTCTGGCTTATTCATTGTGTGCAACTCGCTCTCTGGTTAAATTAAGAATAAACAAGACACACTGTGGGAATCTTCATTGTGATGTCATCATGATGAATTGTTAGTTTGGGGGGGGGCGCTATGTTTCTTATTTACATTAGAATCTTAAGGCATACTTCTTCTTTTTGAAAACACACAGCATAAAATACATAATAACTACATGATTGTGATTAGATTGTGGCGTGAACACACATTGAGAGCATGTGCTTGTGAATGAGCAGAAGCTCCTTCCTGCTAAACAGGCTCATCAAATTTGAAGGTTTTTTTTTTGCCCTCAAACTAACAAACACCAGGATGCATTTTTTTCAGCACTGTTCCAAGTTTTCCATTTTTTTTTCTAAACAAGACATTTGTAAGTTAAACCCAAGCTATGTAGTGCATTTGGATTCCCATGACCATCTTCAAGTTACACACGGCGTACAAAATACTGCACATGCGTGACAAACTACAGCAGTTCATCTTAATATGTTTTGTCGATTTTCAATTTGGATTCAACCTTACGTGTGAACAGCAAACGGGTACAAGGTGTGGCACAGTCGTTAGGCGACTCCACGCCCAACGTTTATCTGAAGTGTGTTACTATGAGTCAGTGATCGAACACCAAGCAAAGAGCAAGTTTGCAGATGCCTGAATAGTAGGAATAATACTCATACATCAATTGTAGACCAACAATAGTAGCACAGATATTACTTTACTACATAGTAATACAAGAAAGACTACATGTAAAAAAAAAGATCACTTGAGTCCACATGAAAGCATGTGATTTCGATAAACTTATGAGTCAGCTAATATTTTGAGTCTTGCGTGCTCTTCAAGTTAGACATTTTTTTGGAATAAAACTATATAAACACTCCAGTTTTGTCTTAAGATTAAACAGGCAAATTGTAAACCGTAAAAAGCTCTTTTAAGGCACAACAGAATGAGTTCAAATGAAATATATTGAGAGATATGTGATTAGAACTGTAACTATAAAATTTACAGTACGCTACAGTGAATGTAGATAATTAAATGTTTAAGTAAGTACTTGCTTCCAACTTTCAGGTAATATTTGAAGTCTTATGATAACATTCTCAAGTGCCCTGTAAGTTTAACACTATTTAAAAAATATTTAAACACTCACTCAAGTCTTAGCTTGAGATTAAATGGGCAAATAGTAAAACATAAGACAAATTTTAAGGCACAGAATTCATTTAAATGAAATATATATTTAACAATGTAACCTTAAAAATACAATACAGCAGAGAGAATATAATGACTTTTTAATAGTAATATTTTGAAACTACTGAATGGAGAAATGTTTTATGCTGTATGTTTGAATTCACGTTCTCAAGTCACAATGGGGGAAAAAAAATCATCAATCATAAAATAAACAGTTTTGTAGTCATATATCCAAGATGAGTAAAAGCTGAACCTACCATTCCCACTGAGGCTCAGCTGATTGTGGAATTGGTGCGCCTTCCTTCTTTCAAGCCAGGTGAGCAGATGTGTTACAAATTTGTTGCAATGTGTCAATTGTTGAGTCCGTGTGAACTGTCACCGCCCTGAAACATTTCAATTCCGGCTGCATGTAAATACAAGACAGGCCCCAAACAAAAGATGAGTCAAGCAGCGGCCGGTGACAGCGCAGCAGGGTGTGTTAGCCCAACGCCGCAGGGGAATGTACGTTGTCAGAAAGGAGAAGTCACTTGCTTCCCTACACCATGCGGGAAAGTTCCATGACCAGATTCTGACTTTTTTCTGCTGAATGTCAGAGTTTTATTAATAGTTGTGCGCCGCACTTAAGTTGAAGGGTGTTACATTTGTGAAGGGATGACTCGGGGATGACACTTTGCTTTCCTCTGTCCCATCCAGACAGAGCGAGCGACAGGAATTGCTTGATCCCGTCACTGTTAGTCACTCCGGTCAGGGCGTGTTTGGGGTTGATATGAGAGCGCGATTGGCAAGTGAGAGTGATAAGCTTGTTTTGCGAGCTGACTCACTCATACCCGAGGAGAAAACCGTCTGCGACAGTCACCGCATAAGATCCATTCGTCTGTCTTTTTATTGACGTGGGATGCGCAGCTGATATCGGTACAGGCACTCATCAAAAACAAATCGATAAAAAATAGAGCTATCGAAAGGTCATTGATTCCATGACCTTTTTGAAAATGGAGTCATTGTTCAAAGCAGACGTGGGCAAACTTTGGCCCGGTGTCAAACAGTGTCAAAAAATAAAATGGAGTTTTCGATGTAATAGAATGACAGAACTAGCCTTTTAAGCTTTTTAATCCGGCCCAGAAAAATTCAGAGTCAGGAGGAGAGTGATAATGTTAATGTCCTGAAGATTATGGAACTATCAATGCTTTCAAACAGTAATTTATATTTAAAAAAAAACAACAACTGTATTTCGTTCATTTACCTTATTTTCAAAACTATAAGGTGCACCGAATTATAAGGCGCACCCTCAATTAATGACATATTTGAAAACTTTTTCAATCACAATATAGTAATACTCAAAGTAGTAACAATAATAACTCAAATAATAACTCTAAACTCTCAATAGCATAATAACTCAATGTCAATAGGAGCAACCCTCTTCAACTGTAAACACACAAAGGAAACAGGTAAAGCTTACTTTATCACTTCATTCCCCATCTACCAATCCCAATCTCAATATATAAGGTGCACCTGATTATAAGGCGCACCATTAGCTTTTTTTTTTTTTAAAGGCTTTTGGATGCGCCTTATAGTGCAGAAAATACGGTAATTTTCAGTTGTTTGACTAACAATAACTAGTTATATACATGGAACTCTTGTAATGTTTTCTAGATATTCTATTAAAATTAAACACTTTTTCTAGATATCTAGCTTTTTTTTCTTTTATGAGGTAGATTATCACAATGCTCCATTCATCTGCTCCTGATCCGGCTCTTTTGTTAAAGTTTAGTGGCACTCGAGTCAAAACGTTTGTCCAGCCGTGGTTTAAAGCCTTTTTGTTTGTTTGTTTTACTGTCCATTTTCTCAGATTTTGGCCTCTCAGCAGTAATTTACTCACTGACGTAGTAGTCCTTTTTTAAAAGACTATTCATCAAAATAAGAGTGACTGATGTGACTGAATCATTTTCACAAAGGTTGGTGTACACATTATATATATATATATATATATATATATATATATATATATATATATATATATATATATATATATATATAGATATATATATATATATATATATAGATATAGAGAGAGAGAATATAGGCAGTATGCAGTTTGAAAGATAGCAAAAAATCGTTTAAAAATTGTAACATGCCAGTTTTTAAGATGTTCATTTGCACATTTGTTTTATACCCACCTTGTGCTCAATTTGATCTCCCCAAAAATGCCTTACTGTACATCATTTTTTTAATCCTTAGTGTGTACGATTGTTTTTTTTTTCAAACGCCTTACTAGACAGGATCGTTTTCCATCCGTCCACCTGTATTCTTCGCTGTTTATCCTCACTAGGGACGCGGGTGTGCAGGTGCCAAAGCCAGTTGTCTTCAGGCAGTAGGCAAGGTACAACCTGAACTGCTGGTTGCCAGCCAGTCGCAGGGCATACATCATCAAACAACCAATCACACAAACACAACTGAGGGTATTTTGAAGCGTCTAATATACATACCATGCATATTTTTGCAAATGTAGGAGAAACCGGAGTACCAGCACTTAGACATACTTCCCGACTAATAAACTAAGCAAACAAATGTAGTCAAATGGGCAACAATGCGCTTGTAATATGTAAATATCAAAAAGTTCATGTTTTGATGACATTTAAAGGTTTCTAGTTCAAAATGACAAAAGTAATCATTTCTAAAGCGTGAACACAAGCGGAGAGCTCCAAATGGTCTCCCAGAGGCCTCTTTAGGTTATATTATTTATCAGAACAAAGTTCTTTTTTTAGGAAACGGATCTCACTTTAATGTGGGAGAATTCTTCTTAACAGATGACAGTAACAAACAGACGTTTGCACCAGTCGCCAGGCAACTGCTCTCCGTTTCCAAATAATAAGGTGGTATAGTACAGTAATCCTCTTCCCCTCCCCTGCCAGATTATTCTGCAGAAGAAAACTATTATGATCAGCAGCGTCCACAAATAAAATAAAATGGAAACTGCAATAGTAGTATTTTCAGTCAGGAAGGTACTGGCAAATATCCAGTCACAACACCTGGATCTGAGGATTTACTGTTTGAAAATATTTAAAAGACATGAGGCGAGCAGCTCTGATTTATATTCAATGAAACTTTTTTTTTCTCATCCAGAATTCTTTTCATTGGAATGCAGCAGAGTAAAAATGCTACCTGAATTTTGTCTAAATATTTTTTTTTATATTAAGCTTAAAAATGCTTTCATGAATATAATCACGTTTCTGTTGGTTTGTCGCTCTGGTGGTAATTGATATTTTATTTTATTTATGTAATTATCGATAGCCACAAATACCGGTTGGTCAAATAATACTCAGTACTCAAAAACATTTGGAGTAGCTATAGTAGCGACCTCTGCTGACCACTAATGGCAATTACAATGTCGTATACACAGTACAGTATACGGCTCGAAAGTAATACACTATTTTGCAGATGATCTCATTTTTGAGGATCAATAATGGTAACGATCAGATCGCCGCGGTGCTGGCTGGCGGGGATCAGATGATGGGTAAAAACGTTCACATTCATCAAGTACAATAAGTTGAGTGAAGTCATTGTTTGAGGTGTTCTCACACTTGACGGTTGGTTGCGCACAATGGACGCTTCGTGCCACAGGAAAGTCACACTACATTGCCCTCATTAACGGTACAAAGAACAGGACCTGCTAACCTTTATCAGATCGAAAAAAGAAACGCTGTAGTCAGCTCTTTTGTCACTATTTAAAGCTGCCTTTTTTTGAAAGTCCTGTTTGTGGTATTAGTTTGTTGCTTCTCGTCAGTAACGTCTACTTGTACCGTAAAGCGACAAAACTTAATTGGCGTTTTCAATAATGCATTGTGTTCTAATTCTACTGAAATGCTTTTATTTTGAAGGCTTGATTTAACCTGATACAAGATGTGTTTGTATCACGTGTGTGTATTTAAAATATTGATAAACCTGCTGTAGTTATGCAATATTGTACAAAGACTATGTGAACCAGGCTCTTTCAAGCCCCCCAAGTTTGATGACGTCTTAATCACCACGTTAGTGCTTGTGACCTAATCAGCGAGTTTCAGTGACGGAAAACGCGCACTGGGTGCGTCTGTGCCAGAAATTCAAGTCAGATGGCTTTTAGATATTCAGACTACAGTATATGCGCTTTTATTAATTTGGAGAAAAGATGTTGATCAGTCTGCCTCCCCGTGGAGATGTAAGGTATTACAGCAAACGAATCAGCGTCTCCTGCTTTTCAAATTAGTACATCTACTGCATTTTAAGATGTGCACTTTTAAAATAAAATATGTATGATGTACTAAAAGAAATGTCTCTTTTTTACTCTCACAGTGCTGTCTTGACATATACATTGAGAACAGTCGTGAACAGTCCCTTTTTTTTCCAAATGTTTTCAGGATTTCTGCGTTCCTAATGGCTTGGATTCTACCTTGTTTCTGACTACTCTAAACAAAAATATGTACATAAACGCCTAACATGGTTTAAAAAAACAACACAACCACAATGCCACATGAATTCTCAACTATGCATGCGTTACTATTCATGGTCACCATAAGTTAAAGTTGTACTTTGAAAGACATACTCTAGTTGAAAAGCCTAAATTGAAGCATTACATTAGTTGAAAACCCTGAATTGAAACACTTAACTCTTCTTTAAAAAACGCCATTAAAACAATATTCCTGTTTTGATTGATTTTAGATTTTAACCCATCGTTACACGTGAACACTATTTTGAAACCCTGACTAGTTTAAACTAACGTTAGTTTGAAACGGTTACCTTGAACCCTACTTTAGAATACTAATCCAAGTTTGAAGCCCGATTTTGAGTTTGCAACGTTACTTTGAGACCCAATACCTTAAACTTGTGAATGTGTTTAGCATTCACAATATTAGGGTTTCAAAGTAGGGTTCTAATGAGAGTTTGGGGTTCAAAGTATGCTTTCAAATTAAGGTGAGGTTTGAAAGTAGGGTTTAAATGAATGTTGTTTTATTTTCTTGGCGTTTTTTAATGCTTCACACCACGTAGTCGTTTTTTTTTAGAAAACTTCCAATACATGGTCAGTTTTATTCAACAAAAACATGCCTTTCTATTCATGGATGATTTTTCCCAGCTCCCACCCCCAACAAAAACTCTTTACTATACATAATCGCTTCCCCCCCAAAAAAGATAATGAAAACACTTCACTATAACCGCCCCTTCTCCTAAAAAAATAAATATGTGGTTGGTTTTTATGAACAAAACCTGATGCCTTACTATACGTTTTTTTTTTTCCCCACCTTACAATGCAGTGTTATTTTTATTTAAAAAAAAAAACCTTCTATACATGGTTGTCTTTATTGAGGAAAAAAAAGCTACCTAATACATACTATATGTGGAAAAAATAATTACAATCGCTGTTTTCTTTCATGATAAAATCTGGATATTGTTTTTCAGGGTAAAAAACAAAACAAAAAAAGCCTACTTTTAAAAAAATTTTACCTCCTCATTGAATTTGATCATTTTTACCTTCCAATAAAAAAATAAATGCAAACTCCAAACAGGTCAGTCAAGATTGAACATCAGAACTCAGAGGAAGGCATGCTTACCACTAATCCATCACGTTGCAGAAGACAAACGACGATACAGCACGATGGTTTTATTAAAACAAAGTTGACAAAAAACACACTGCGTAACATTAAGATAGTGAATCTGCAGGTGACAGTTGAAACCCTCCTGGTCCAACAACCGTGTAACACAAAAGAGACATGTCGCAATCAAACATAGCCTCTCGCGTTATCAACATAAGACGTGCATATGTACAATTTATACATCCATAAAAACAGCATTAATTCAGCAAACTATTCCACAGCATACTGTATATACACTGTATAGATATAAGAAGTTATAGTTATGTCCTATGATAAATAGACAAGACCCTAATTGTACTTTTTAGTATAAAAAAAATAAAAGCAGAAATATCCACCATGCTGTGTTCTAATAAGAGGAGGAGCTATTGCATAAAAACCAATGGAAGTCCATGAAAGAGTACTGGTGCACGTCAATGTGCGGACTCAGTACGCGGGTGCGTTATGGATCCCGCAGCAAAGCACCATGGTGAAGATCATCTCGAAGATCTAAAGGGGAACAAAGAAGTGACACGTTATGCTGCGTCAACATGCGGGGAGAAGGGGACGACGGGCCACCCGGCTCACCATGATGACGGCCACCACCAACGCCGCCAGACCGATCAGATAAAGCTTCTCGGAAAAAAGCTCGATCAGTTTGTCGTGGCAGCTCTGTTTGGAAGTACAAGACGGAGATTTAAAAAAAAAAAATCATATTGACACCACCACAACTCACTTTGTTGAATACCACTTTAAGAAAAGATAAACGTTCATTACCTGAGACTTGAGAAAATCTTCCGGAGACTTTCTGGGGCATAAGGTGCCAACGACTTGTTTGAAGAGCGCCGTGTCGTCTCCTTTACCGCAGCAGTCCAGCTGAAGTGAAGGTCGAGGACACAAATCACAACTTCATCATCCAAATGTCGTCAAACTGCCCACACAATTGGTGCACCAGCAAAATCCTCCTGAAAACCTGCCTATTCATTTGTGTCCACTGTGGGGACATTTGTCATTGGTCCATATGTTTTATCTCATTCAAGCTACCCTATTAAGTCCTAGTGTGCTCAGTCGAGGACACCCTGGTCTTTCCGATGCTGTCTTCTGTTTGCTCGGAATGCACTTAAGATTGCCGTTTTGTTGAGACAAAATGGACACAACAGTGGACACAAATGGATAGGGTATTGTACACCTAACATGGGCCCCCCCTCAAAAAAAAAAAAAAAAATGTTGGGCCTACCGTGGTGTGGAAAACATCCAGCACCTTGATGGCAGCGTCCTTACTGGGAGAGCCCGAGACGTCTACAGCCTTGATGTACGCCGAGTCGTAGAAGTTGATCAATTCTTTGGAGATCTGCGGACAACTTGTCGTTATTGTCGATCAGAACGACGGATGCGGTGAGCGTCGGTCGCAAACGTGTCCTCACCGTGTCTCTGTTCATGAAACCCCAAATGGCTGCTGCTACTTCGCAGGCAAAGAGGATGACCAAAAAGAAGAAGAACTGCAGAAAAAAATTGAAAAGGGAACTACACTCCAGCAGTTTTCAGTCATGGATGAAACAAGATATTACTAGAGCGCGGAAGATATTAAGACTCGACTGATATGGATTTTTGGAGGTCGATACAGATTCCGGGACAGATTCTGATAAGTCCAAACATTAATCGCAATTACTTTCCGTATTAACATGGTTTTTTTTTTTGTTTGGCAATAATGAAGGTCTAAAAATAGTGGGTATTAAGTGATACAAAAACTAAAGTAATCAATCAGTTAAAGTATTCAATTTCCTTAGTCTAAATAATTAGTAGCCAAAGTAATTGATTACTATAAATAATGAAATGCTAAATTAATCAATTACTTCAGGTACTTGGGCACTCACACAATTAAATACTAAATTAATTGATTACTTACTTAATACTTAACTTCTTAAAGTAATCAAATACTTGAGGAAGTAATCAAAAACCTAAAGGGACATTGTGTAAGATTTAGACCGTTTTTCATCACAGGTGCTATAGGTGCTGCATTTACCATTGACCGTAGCTATAACAAACATGGCCGCCTCCAGAGAAGTGCCACCCCCCATGTGATATCATTTCATAATAACTAGACCCATGATTAGATTTAAAACATATTGTTAGACAATAAGAACACTTTTATAATAATTATCTGAAGGACTTAGGTACTATAACAATTGAATAGTCTAGCTATTAAGGTAATAGGTATGAAAGTAATTGAGTAGTCTGAAATACTACTAAAATAATTTGATACTAGTGTAACTGAATACTGTAGGTACTAAAGTAATTAGGTACTAATGGTACTTAGTATTTAATTTCCAAAAGTAATCCCAAATTTTCGGGAATGTCTTGCTTAACTAATCAATTATTTTAGGTAATAAAGCCACTAAATAGTTAAGCGATAAAGTAGTTTAGTACTTAATTTTCTAAAGTAATCAATTCCATAATTTAAAGATAATTGATTCCTTAGCTCTTAAGTCATTTAGTACTAGCCGTTTGTACACCATCATTTAGCCAAACACGTGAAAAGAATTTATAAATAAGTACGTCGAACTGAATGTCTGAACACCTAAAAACGTCAAAATATATATTTGAGATTGAATGTGTTGATACCTCACTGTTGAGTTCATGTGTTTTAGGATGTGTGGGAAAAAAAAAAATTAGAGAAAGAGAGAGGGACTTGGAAAAGAATAAACGTTATCTAATTGAATGATTCGTTATGGTGTCCCAAGACTTTTGTCCACAAACGAAGAATGATTATTTTCTCACCGTTCCCAAGAGACACTGAGATTCCTGAATGGCACCGTAACAGCCGAGGAAGCCCACCAGCATCATCACCGCGCCGACAGCAATCAGGATGTAGACACCTGCCAAAAACACGCGCACACACTAACATGAAATGACGCAGGAAGCAATGTTGTGCGTTCCCCGCCCCCGCCGCTAGGGGGCGGCAAAGACGAGAAAGAACGTGCACTGTATGTTCCCTGTTCATTGATCCGTACGCTGTTTGGTAATGGACTTCCTGGATGTCTCCCGCGCTCCCTGTGGGGTGACACGACATTATTGACATCCTGGAGATAAACAGCTCCCAGATCCTGTGTGAGGAGAACGGGCGGAGCCTCAACCCGGGAAGTGCCTTGCACACGCATTCGCTCTCCCTTGCGCAATTAACTCCTCTGACCTCTCACCCTCGGCATTATCCATCCCACGCAGGAGACGTGAGCGCCGCGAAGATAAACGAATCTACGCATTCTCACACTTAAGATGGACGGCTTTCTTGACATTCTCAATAAATACGACAATAACTGATTTGAATGGGAGTTTAGTCTGGTTGGACTGGACAAAATAATGAAAGACATTTTTACAAGACATTTTTATTCTGTCCACACTCACTAAGGTCAAACTGAATAAAAATGATAACAAAAAGGAAACTGAACAATGGGTAAAATTTCTGCCCCCCTCCCTCCCCCTTGTACTGTGCTCTATCTCTGAAAGCTGAAATGCTAGAATAATCAAACTTAGAATCACTATTGCCTAACTTGAATACATTTTGCATTTTAAACTGCAAATCTCTATATTGGTCCGTACCTTCAATATTTATGTGAAATTTGAAAATACTACAAATATAACTGTGTGGTGCCACCATTGTATTTACTGTGCATATAAAAAACATGTTCTACTAAATTTCTATGTGAATAATGACTTTAGATTATTTTAATGGTATATTCTCATTTCTAGAGATGATGAATTGAGGGTTTTCATTATCTCTATAAACTATAACCATAAAAATCGTTTATCTTGTATTATGAAAATGTTCACTAACTGTATTCAAACTACTGTATACACCCTGCTTAAACTTCTGAAATAAAATCTGGATTTCACAATATTCTAATTCAATATTTAATTTCTGTGAAAAATTACTTTAGATTTCTTAGTGGGTATTCTCATTTCTAGAGATGATGAATTGAGGGTTTTGTCTAGGGTTATCTCTAGACTATAATCATAAAAAAAACATGTATCTTTTATTGTGAAAAATTTCACAAACTGTATAGTATAATCTGTTTTTCCTAATATTTTAATTCATCAAAGCACTGAGCAGGATAATGGTGAAGAAAATGCAAACATGGAAGGATTCCTTTTAAATAACTCATTCGATGCCAGGGACGTAATATCACGTTTTTAAAAAGTCCAGACATTAAATGATTGAATCTTGATAGTTAAATATCAGCGTTTCAATGTCTGGACTATTAAAAAGAGTGAAAATATGTCACTGGCATGGAATGAGTTAAGTATCTGGGATTTCATGTCTGGATTCTTAAAAACGTGAAATTACGTCCCTGGCACTGAATGAGTTAAGATGCACCCATACATGACCAAAAGAAAAAAACATGAATAAAGAGAAAACTGCACCAATTCCGTCAAGAATGTGTTTGTCTACACTAAAAATCTGAATAAAAATATGCATTGCCATCAGAATTTTTCAGTCGAAAGCAAGACTAAGGTAAAAAGATTCATCGGTGTGTCAGTCTGCCATTAAAAATCAGTGCGTCCAAGGCCTTTTGCCCTTTTTCCTTTCTCCCTGACCGCACTGAACCCGAAGAATGAAATCCTTTCAGGCAGATGCTTTGGGAAGCGGTCCTATTTGAAAAACAACATCCTCTCTAATGCGGCCCGACAGTGGTCGAAAAAGAGACGGACAGATTCCGACTCCCCGCAGACCTCACATACAACATAGGCGCAATCCTTCTATATATCTCCATCAAGCCTCTTCCCCCCCCCCCCCCCCCCCCCTCCTCCCCCTCACAAGACCCTGAGCATTTTTTTTGTTCGCGTGAGCCGAGCTACCGGGCTCGGTAACCCAGCAATGTGGCAAAAGCAGCCATTATTTTCACTGCCTTCCATTACTATGACAACACCCTTTGAGGTTTGAAGGCCATTGAGACGGCACCGGGGAACTTCATTTATTTCTTGTCTCTCTGTGTAATCTCAATAGGGGAGGGGGGTTGCCACTAAAAGCCCCACTTGGATGTCTCCTTCTTCTCTCATCCACGATTAACAAAAAAAAAAAAAAAAAGAAAGGTTGCAAAGTCCCCGCTGTCTTTTGCATCCCAGTCCCAGTCTTAGTGAGTGTTTGTTGGTCTATTTTTAAAGACTAATCATTAGAAGCAGTGATTGTGTTTATACAGTGATATTGGTTGAACCCACATATTAATGAGCACTGAAATCATTTGTCCACTAACGTACTTAATCATTAAAAATTACAATAATTACAGCTTGAGACAGATTTTTTTTTTCATCAAAATAAGATATTTTCATCAGTTCATCAGGGAATTAATTTCATAAGGTTTGGTGACTAAATCAGTCACTCACGTGTGATATTCTTTTATTGTTCTTTTTTATGTTCACTAAAGACTAGAAAATGAACATTGACAATTATGGTAATCTTAGTTTTATATTTCTTATTCTAAAACTATAGCAAGCGACACTCCTAAAATTAATTGTATACACTGAGAATAAAATCGGGGTCAATCTATTTAGAGAAAGTATTGCAACAAATTGCATCAAATTATTGTATTATTAGCATTAGCGTCTAACTTCATCGTGCTGCTGCTCAGTGCAGAAATTTTTTAAACAAACACTGACTCCATTTTTAATTTCCCCCCCAAATTTCACCATACTTCTTGAAAAAAAAAACACTTGGTTTGTTCGGGGCGTTTTCCACTGGATATTTGTGTCTGGTTTTATTTATTTATTTTTTGTTAGTTTATTTTCGTATGTCCTCCATACACAATATGTCGTTTTGACTAAATAGAAAAAAGATACACATTTTACATTCATTTTATGCATTTTAAGGAATAATGCTATTATTTAGGAGATCAAAAAGAAAGTCACTTTCTTTATGTATCGTTATTTATTTTTAATTATTCTGGAATTCCTCACTTTGGCACATTAATATCAATTGTTGGACAAGAATTGATGATGAAATTGGCATTCCTTGGTGTATCGTTGATGTGCAACAATTATTCCATTAATCAACAACTGATTAATTCTATATTCTAATATTTGACACCTATTTTGATAATCAATCGTTGAGATAATTTATTTTCAATAAATGGTCAAAATTCCTGTAATTTCATCTTCTTATGAATACATATACAAAATTGTTTGATGGAATCACTACTCCCACACCAAACACAATCACCAAAATGGCAAGTGGAATTCCAGTGCAAGTAATATGTTTAGTCTGTGTCTACATTTCAGACCGGAAACTAGATGACTGCCATAAGCCCTTTTTTTTTTTTTTTACATTGGCCCGTAGTCCACAACCAACAGGGTGCTACGTGAGCGTGACCGAGAAAATAATCTCAGGGATTCTGATGATCAAAGCTAATTTGTGTTTTGCAGTTGTGAAATGTTATTAAATGAATGTAAACAATATATTGCTTCCTTTGGTAAAACACAGCTGTAGAAAGAGAAATAAAAATAAGAAAAGCATATCTTGCGGCAAAATAAAGAATATAATACAGTGAATAGCCCAGTTAAAGGTGCACTAAGAAATTTTAAACGTTAAAAATACATATTTTCTGCCCCATAAGCGCTCAAGGGATTCCTTGATGATGAGTACAAAAAGCCCTGACATAGTCACAGCAAGAAGTGCGATAAGCCTATTAAGGCACTTACAATGGCCCAAACTTTGGTCGCAGACTCAAATGCTGTATTCGGGGAATGTGGGAAGTCGGAAACGTCCCTCTTGGATTGTTTCAGTAACGACCTCAAAGCATTCGAGGCAAATGTAGACAACAAAGATGGCTGATATTGTTTTGTTTGTGTGTGTGTGTGTGTGTGTGTAGTCAGGGTTCCCTTTTCCCACTTTGCAACCAGAACCTCCCAGTTCAAAGGGGAGTTTGCGATTTTCCAGGAAACATCAAACTTCCCACCTTCCTCGGACAATCATAGGACAAGCGTAAACTGGAGGCATTTGACAAATGGAGAAGGCTCAGGACAGCTCTTGGTTTGAAAACAGACCCAAAGCTGGCTTCACATTTATTCGAAAGGAGAGAGAAGCTCAAATTGCTCATGTGATAAATAACCCTCAAATCACCAGCATTCCATCAAGCTTGCAGTTACACGGAAAGCCTGAATATGTTGTTTAGCAAGGAACGTCTTTAACACCCTTTTAAGTAGCTGGTGCCTCACTTGTTTTCATACAAAACACCACAGAAAAAAATAGATCTTCTCCAAAGTGTTTCTACAAATTTCTTACGAAACTGAAAGCAGTGATTTATAAAATATGTATCGGTAGGGTGAATGAATGTAATCGTTGCCCCCACTCGTCTGAACACCGTATTCTGATTAATATCGTGTTTGGTTATGAAGCAAGGACCAAGCAGAAACTCCATCTCAGGAGGCTACCATTTTGTCCTGGACTTTCCTCTGCAGTCGACTAAGATTGACCCAAAACTGCCTTCGGGCTTGCATTGCCAATGTCACGAGACCAAAAACCCAGGAGACAGACGCGTTGTGACGATTGCACTGCGAGCCGAAGGGCAGTTTCATGTCAATTGGTTGACAACTGAGGGCGGCACAAGGCCAAAAAGACAGCCCCGTTAGATGGACAAAAATGACGAGCTCAAGATTTGTAATGCTCATTCCACAAACCTAATATTTATCAGGATTCTGTGTTTGGACTAGTGGTAGACCACGTATCATATGCGGGCTGCAGCCATTGAGTGTTTGGATAAAAACAACAACAAAAAATTGGGTTGACTGGGATAACATCAAATTTTAATGAATTTTTAATTATCTTTTTTTTTTTTTAACTTACATTTATATTACCTCGCTCTGCAGAAACATTAGATTTTAGACAATTCCCTCCCCATAAATTCTGGCCTATTTGACAAATTTGCCAATTGAAAGCACATCTGAATCAGCATTTTTTTTTTAAAAAAGTGATCAGTTGGAGCGACATCTAAGTCGGACCGTCAGCATCAAAGTGTATAGGGTCGTTTACGTCTATCATGTCAGCTATAAGTAGAACTCAAGCGGTGCTAGATAGCAGCTAATTTATGCTAATATCAGTGTAATGAAGTCCTGGATTGGCAATTGGCCACAATTTCATAACAACGTTGTGTTGTCTGTATCGGGAGGCAAGAGTAACAGTTGAGGTAGAAAAATTGTCAAGCTGTTACTCTGTAACATGCTGCGGGGAACAACTTCAAAATAAAAGCATACCTAAAGCTTTCAGCTCCATATATTGGTAAACGAAAGTTTATTTTGACGAAGGCCTTCTCACCGCGTTTGCGACGTGTTTACACTAACTGTCATGCAGAGCATTAACAATTGTGGCTGCGATTGGCTTGACATTTTTTGTAATGTGCAAACTACGAAGCTGGTATGCGGTGAGAGAAATAATGATCTTTTTTCTTTTTAACTGAGGTACTCGAGTTACCCGAGGATTCGCTCCCCAGACCACATGATTGCAAATATTTTATTTATGATTCTTTTTTCCCCTTTAAGATTAAGGACATCTCGCATAAAGTCAAACAATCAAAAATGTACTTTGACCGTGGCCATTACTGTCCTTTGCGTTCTGAGTTCTGGGAAAATTGTCAGTTGTGAGCTTTACTCAAGCAGTGTGCCAGCAGCAACTGAGCTCAGCGTTTGGACAATATGTATTTTGAGACTTACATAAACAGCAGGTTGGTGTGCCAGCGTGCTAAAAACATCCAGGCTAAACACTAATTTGAGGGTTAATGTGCAGATGTCCAAGGTTATTTGAATTACGCCGGGGCGTATATTTAAGGGCGGGCGAAAGAAAGAAACATTTCCTTGATCTTGCCTGGGTGGGCCTCTCGAAAATCACTAGTTGGACTTTCCTCTATAAAAAGCCAAAGTTTGTGACGCTTCCTTATACTTAGTGAGCGGGGAAGTATGGGAGAACCGGGACCGGGCCAAATGGAAATGAATGGGTTCACGGCACTTCGGCGCCACAACAAGGCAACATGATGAAAATGTTAAAAATGTATCGTGTTTGCCATGTTTTGGGGCCAGTTTGTGGCCAGCTGGAGGAAAATGACGAATGGCATTAGTAAAAGGCAACCTGAGGAGCGCATTCCTGATTGTGGAATTCAGATTTTTCTAAAGGAAACGAAAGAAACTGTCGAGCGGGTGAACACACAAGATGGCTTTATTTTTGCACCGTGCTCACACGCCCGCTGCTCAGTGGCCGCAGCGGCCGCAACATCTGTTGACGACATCTGGCCACTCTCAACGGAGCATGCGAGACGGTTCTATTTTTTTTTTAAAGACGTGGGGGTGCGAGACTGAATGCATCACCTTCGGAGTGTCAGAGTAACAGCTGGCTCATGCCACGGATTTACACAGGTTCCGTTCGCTAGTCTTTTCTTAGAGGTTAAATGACGTCTGAAAGTCATGACTGAGCAACTTCAAGGGTTGAATACATCTAGAAAATAAAATAGTGTGATTTAATAAGGATATGTGCCAAGGCTCCATTTAACATTCCACTCCTGCCAATGTTTCCCTTTTCTACTATTAAATATTTAAGCCTCACTCTGGAGATGGACGCCCACTCAACGATCACTTCATTCGCTATACACATTCCGATCCGGAATCAAAACATCGGCTTTTAACTCACTTCGATAATGGTTACTGTTGACACTGTCAATTACTAATCAAAAAATATCTTTGTTATTCCTTAATTCCCTATAGAGATCATATAAAATACATAGCGTTAACAGCCATCTTGGCCAGCTTTTTACAGACCTTTTCATTGACGGCTTATTAGGGCCACCTAGCAAAAACAAAAACATAACCCTCAACAGCAAATGGTGGGTGCAAGGGATGGCCCAGTCAACGGCTTGACGTCACATCTGGTCCTAACATAGCCCAGTCTACGTCTTAAAATTAACTATATGGATTGTTTTGGCTACCGCAAAACTCGACACAAAATGGGAACGCCAAATATTTGTTTAATACCTCAAACTGGGACAACAAGGTGCCTTTTAATGAAAGCCAGCTACCAGGTAAATGCTCGATTTAACTTGTTCCTTGTGTGGGACAATTAGAGATGCTGTATGTGCCCATCCCACATAATCTGTTTTAAAACTTGGGCCAGCAGAATCAGAAAACTTGGGCCTAGGCAACCAGTCTGCTTGAGCTATGCTGGCATTGCTTAGAATGTCCCATTTTTGGCTCAAATGACACCAGAAGGGTAAAAAAAAAATGCATAAAATGAGTCATCTTAATTTTCTTAAACTGGATAATACACTTTTGTGTATGAAAAATATATCAATTTGCAAATACATCTCCACAGATGAGTAAAATGCACTGCATGGCAGTTACGCACTTTTAGTGAGTCCTATTAGTAGATTAGTTTCCACTCTTGTTTGAGCAATCAAATTTATACCAATTTTGACATTTCGTTAGACATGAATATTTTATACATTTTTGCTGCTCAAATAAAATCAAGACTGCATATAATTACCTAGAAATGGTCACATCACATCACATGCAATATTTTTTTTTTCATGATCCTTTCACTGTTCTACTGTCCATTCGCAATTGGACCAAGACAGTCATTCGGCACACACACAGAAACAGGGCCAAGACACTCATTCGACTCACTCACCGAAACAAGTCTGGGGTTATAATCCCCGTGTCCTCGCTACACTTTTACATAAAGAGACAGGACAGACATATGCTGAAAATTTCTTGACCAAATAAGATGCAAAAAAGTTGAACGAATATTTCCAAAAAAACGCGATATAAATTGAGTGAAAACTGTCACAATAATAGTTAGTTGCCAATTTATGACAAATTAAGAGGTGATAGAATTCTGTAGGTGTGAGTGGTTATTTTAGCTTTTATGTTAAAATGGCACCTCAAGTAGTGCATGCACAGTTAGTTAAGGATTTTGTTATGGAGAAATTTGTCACAAAACAGAATTTGTCAGATTTAAAAACTCTCCGTGTTTATTTTGTACGTGGAAGCACTCGACTCACTGATATAGAAGGTGCCTGGTGCCTGTTGGCCTTCAAACTGAAGAATGAGGAGGTTGCTTGTTTGACTGTCATGACGGAGCCACAGGGCCACTCCCAGGATCACTCCTCCAGCCAGCTGCAATCAAATGAGGGACGCTATCATTATGATGTCAGTTATTCTCAGTCCTTTCATCGAATCAAGCAAGGAGAAATCTAAACGTTTTGCTGTAAAATCGCTCCAATGAGATCAAATTAGCCGGCTAAACTTTCTGCCTGGGCTTGGCTATGGCCCAAAAAAAAAAATCTAGATTTTCTTCAAACATCGGGATGATTACTGTTTTAATCCAATTTAATGGATAAACTCAACAAATGCTTATGTAAAAGTATGATTTGTGTTTTTTTTAAATCATGTGGTAAGTATTCAGACAAAAGTAATACAATTTTAAAATTTGTTTTAAATTAAACGCAAGTCATAGCTTGTGCATAAATTACTTAAAGGGATAGTGCATTTATTTTGTCATTTTAGTTAATATTTTGTTATATTTTTTATTACTAAATTATTTTCATGTACATATCTTTAAAACACGTTTGCTTTTAATAGTTTTAAATGAATACTTTTAAAGAAAATGTTTTCACCTGTTGTCGACTCAAAATGACATCACCTGTGCTTGGGTAACAACCAATCATAGCTCACCTGTTGGTCATGTGGCATTCAGGCTGAACTCTGATCGGTCGTTTTCCGAGCCTTGAGCACAGGCGATGACGTTTTTGTATGTCAAAAATAATTCAGCGCTCAAATGACCTTGTTCAATCCCAAAGATGTAAAATTTCATAGTTTTAATAGTCCAGACATGAATTCTCGTGTACTTATTTATATTTTTTTCAAAAATGTTCAAGTGTTGGGTTAAAGGCATGTATGCAAATGTCTGGAACTAAAACAAGTTAATTTTAGACAAAATATGAACTTTTTTTCGCTAAAGACGAATAACTGTCAATACCACAATGAAGTAGTTAGTGCCAATTCTAAACGCAACCATCCAGCATTCTGCCTATTTGCAAAATCTCAATTTCAAATTTTAGCAAATTTTCAAATCCTCAAATTTTAAAAAGGCGATTTTATCAAATTATTTATATTTATCGCCTAGCCCTACTTTCTGCTAATATTTGTGTACAACGCCATCAGGAGGCTGCGAACTGTCCACTTGCTCTTCAGGGAAGTGAGAGGACATCCTGACATAGCAGTGACCTGCGGTACCATCCACGGCCTTAAAAAGTAACTCCCTAACATCGTCTTATCTCTGTTTTTCTCCTGTACAACATTGAAAGAATGCAAACCCCAAAAATCAAAGCGTCCTATGCTGCGGTTACACAGAAGTTACATTATTGTACAAATGTGCTGTTTGTTTCTTGTTTATAAAAAGTCATCCCCACATTTAGTGCCATGAGTGCATTGCATTGTTCTCTAAGAGACAGGAAGCCAAAATCTGGACATGAAAAATGGCAAGTTTTTCACAATGACAAGCAGGCGGGCAAAGCCGACAGAGGAAACACTCATGTGCGGCGTGTCCAGGATATGCTGGTCATCTAAAAAAAGATAAGTCACCAGAAAACGCCAGTGGAATTTCACAGCCTGTCAATTCCGGGTGTTTAGGAAGCAAGAATAAAGAATGTGAACATTCAGGAAGCGTTATAGGATGGTGGCAAGTTCCAAATAGAAATTTGTGTCAAACAAGGGATGGAAGTGCTGCCCGTTTCCTGAACTTGTGAAAGCTTCAGAGTCAGCACAACTCTCCCCCTCCCAAATTTCTAATAGCTCTGTTTAGTCTCTGGTTTTTAAATGTTTATTCGGGAGCGGGGGAACAGTCGGTGAGAAATCATCCGTCAATTGGGAATTTTTCAATCTTTCCTTGTTGCCCATGTCTCTGTTTCTGATAGGGCGACACTGTAAACGTGAGATGTGCAGAGAGAGGAGTTAAAGTTTAGATTGAAGCCCACCCAGCCTGAAAGCCTCCCGTCTCCTTTCCTCTTTCACACAGCTGCTCAACCATGCAGAAAATAACTGTGGGGTTAGAGCGACATTTGGCGCGCGTTGCCTCCTCAATTGATGCGCCTCTCCTACACGAGCCCCTCGCACAATTAGCAAAGCAGTGTGGGACGTGTCCTGCATCTAATCAGTTAACCATGCAAATGTACTGAAATGTTAGGCAGCTCAATCAAACAAATATTTAAGTTTGTAACCCAAAACCTTAAACGATTCAACAGAAAAGCAAGGACTTACCCAAAAAATGAAATTAAAGAAGAATAACATATATTTAATGCATTGCGTGCATCCCGTCACCGCCATGTTGTAAGCTTTTGGTCAGTTTCTTTTCTTTCTATCTGAGGGCAGTCAACAATCCAGAATCAGGCAAACTCTTTGCCAGTTTGAAGTATAAGAGCCTCAATGCTGCAAACTCCTCCTTTTAACGAAGAGTGAAAACTGAGACACGGAACTGCCCACCAGGAAGGGGGAGACGGAGGGAATAACATGGCCCCCGTCTGCGTGAGTCAATAGGGATGCCCCACTTTGTTCCCAAGTCTGAACACACACAATACAAAGACATGGACGGAGATATAAAGTTTGACTTTGGTTCTCAAAAAGTTAAAGGAAAATTCAAGATACACATAGAGAACAAAAAACAAAGGTATTTTGGAATGGTAAAGTTGGATCTTAAATTACCACATTTAAAGGGCCCCTGTATCATGAAAATTCAATTTTTTGAAGTTTTGAACAGGTTACAAAGGTAATTTCTCACCCTAAACACCACAAAAGGTTTATTTTCCTTCTTTGATTGTATTTTGAAACATTTCTTGTTTATTCTGCGCTCTCAGCATCAGCCATGCCCGAGCAGATAAACATAATTTGAAAGAAGCATTATAACGATAGCAGGCCTCCGGACTGTCTCTACAGCGCCTCTGTACTGCCAGTGCAAGAGTAAATACACACCCACCTTAAACAAGGAGACTTTTCCCTTTTCACTTTTGTTTTCATTCCGGAGTTTGAAAGGAGAGTTTTTTTTAATGGAGTCAGCCAATTAAACAGCACTATTTTTGTTGTTGTTTTTTTTTTTTTTTTTACAAAGTTTTACTGTAGAAAATGTCCAAGTGGTGAAAGAATAATTCACCCACAGATGGAACTGTTGTTATGAGTAGTGGTTTCCCGAGGGCACCAATTTAGTAGGAGAACTGGGTGTGCTCACTTGACACGTCATTGACTTTGTTGTCAACAAAATCATTTCAGTGTCAGTACAAGGCTGTTTTTGGCCTCTTCATTTAGTCCAACTCTGACTCATTACTGATCGCTACAACATTATTTTTTTGTTGTTGTTTTGTCATAGCGATCAGCTTTAGAATAAAGAGTGCCCGGCAGCCGCACGGTAAGGGGCGGAGTTTCAGTGAACGAGTATCTTCACCTCCTGGTTAGAAATGCAGCCAAAAAAAACCCCTCATATTTCAAAAGAAATTGAATTTCCACTGCTCCAAACAATGTCAGGAAAGAAGCCTAATGGGTTTTTGCAAGGAAAAAAAAAGTATGGTGCTGCCACCACCATGTAGATATGTTCTTTAGATGATGAGCACTGTTTGCACCAAACATACCTTTTGGTTGATGGCCAGAAAGTTCAACCTTCATTTCATTCGACAGTAAAAAAAGAAAAAAAAATCCCCCAAAGATATATTTTATGGAAAGAAAAACTGAGTTATGGTTCAGTGGAACCAGGGTTGACCATTATGGCCATAGTTCCAAAAAGTAGTACGTTCGAGCCAACACAACATTGCTCATCTCAAAAGAACACCATAACTACAATGAATCATGGTAGTGGTGGCAGGATTATGTTTTGGAGTCATTTTTCTTCAGCTGGAACTCTGGTCTGGTTCAAGATGGAGCAAGACATGAACAGTTCCATTTGATTTATGTTGAGTCTTATTCTGTCATATCAGGAAAAAAAATCCTGGCATTTGAACAGGAGTGTGTCGACTTTTATATCAAACATATAAACATTTATTCACATTGACACTTATGGAGAAGTCGGGAATTCAGGACGAAGATGACCTTTGTGCGTCCCACAAGATTAAACATTCCAAACATTCTTGTTTGTTAACAACTTGTAATATATATATATATATATATATATATATATATATATATATATATATATATATATATATATATATATATATATATATATATATATATATATATATATATATATATATATATATATATATATATATATAATGAGTTAAGCAAAATTACGCTTTTTAGACTAGTGGCACCGCATAGAATAAATTGTGAGGTTTTTGTTCAAATCCAACCTGTATGTTTTTGGACTACGATAGAAGATCTCACTTAAACCCAGACTGGTTTGAGAACCCAGCATCTCAAAAACAGTGTCGCAGAAGAATCATTAACCACTTGCCGTGTTGCAAAAGCAATCATTATTACATCAGTAGAGACGGAATTACCATCATCATCAGATGTGCAAAAGTGCAAAATGAAGTGTCCAGAGGGTCGTATGCTTCTATTAGGACTGAATGAGGTTTACATTCGAGATCAGCAAATATACAGCACTAAAGGGCTGCCTGTAACCACTCGTTTTTGTGAACAACAGCCCCCTCTGTCGGTGATTTGAAAATAGACAAAAGCCCTCTTTTGTTATGAACAGATGCGCACGGACACATCTGACGCATGGTTACTCTTTCGTGCGATTCCAGACTTGGTCGCTGCACAAATGAATATTTATTCATTACTGTTTTTCGCCTCCTGAGTGACAAGGGGGACATCGCGGCACGGTAATTGGAGAGGGGCGCATCACTGGGCATGCTCCTTCTGATGTGAGAGGGAAATGTTGTGAGCCCAATTCATATCTTTGTATTGTTTCTTTCCACTTCTTGAGCTGCTTGACTGGGTGCTCGCCCCCTTTTATTTTTTTTTATTTTTGCATGAGCAGCAACAGTAGAGGAGGAGAGGGAGACGTGTCGGAGCTGTCGAGACAAAGAGCTGCATGCACTAGGCTGCTGCGCGTCGGTGTGAAGGAGGCGCGTCTGGAGGAGGGCTCGAACACCAGAAGGACCACGAGCAGCAGGACAGGCGCTGTCCGCTCAGCACCAGAAGCAGCCCCGGGGCCGCAGTCACCTTGACTCGGACGAGCCGATAAAAGGGGAAGAATCCGTGTCCGTTGTGCGGATTCGGCGACGATGTGAAGCCGTTGGCCGCCGCGTTCATTTCGGATTTCGCCTCCAGCCCGACGGGCACATCCCGAAAGCGCGCCGCCGCCTGACGCGCGTCGAGGCGGGGAGGGGGGCACGACAGGTGGCTCGGCGCGGCGCGAGGCTCTCACCTTTGCCACCATGACGAGGGGAACTCCGCTGAGCGATGTTTAAGGGACGCGATGGGCCTGAGCGACGACAAGGATCGCATCGTGATCAACGTGGGAGGGATCCGGCACCAGACGTACCGCAGCACCCTTCGCACCCTACCCGGCACCCGCCTGTCGTGGCTGGCCGAGCCCGACGCTCCCAACCACTTTGACTATGACGCCAAGATCGAGGAGTTCTTTTTCGACCGCCACCCGGGCGTCTTCGCGCACATCCTCAACTATTACAGGACAGGTAAGCTGCACTGCCCGGCCGATGTGTGCGGCCCGCTCTACGAGGAGGAGTTGGCGTTCTGGGGCATCGACGAGACGGATGTGGAGCCGTGCTGCTGGATGACCTATCGCCAGCACCGGGAGGCGGAGGAGGCCCTCGATAGTTTCGGCGGGGGGGGACTCTTGGACCTGGGAAGTGACGATGCCGAGCCCGAGCCGGAGCACGGGGAGGACGACGTGGATGAGATGACGCGGAGGCTGGCGCACGGAGATTCTCCCGACGCCCGCTCCGGCACTTTGTGGAGCCGCTGGCAGAAGCGCGTTTGGGCTCTCTTTGAGGATCCCTACTCCTCCAAATATGCAAGGGTGAGTTGCTCGCACGCTTCATTTTTTTTGTTGTTGTTTTTGTCATGACTCAAATCATTAATGACTGGGAGCCTTTTTAGGGCGCTTGGTGACCTTGAAATTGATACCCCCAGATGCATGGCAAGCTAGATCATAAACCGAATATCTAACTGCTCGATAGAAAATAATTTTTTAAAAAAATTCCACTGTTGAATATTCACCTTTGTCTGCCATTTTTATGCATTGACAAAAATAATTGGTGATTCATCAACTGCAATGCAAATTTTCATGCAATGCAGATACAAATATTCAAATTGAACACTTGTTGCTAGGCAGAGTTGCTGATGGACAAGGGACTGATGGGACTCTGTCTTGGACAGAGAGCCAATAAGGAATATGAAGTCAATCAGAAAGGCACCCAAGCATTGGTGTCATGGCACTAGCGTGCAGTGAGAGCAAACGGAGGGAAACGATCCAATATCACTTGATTTGTCGTGAAAGTATCATTTATTAACTACAAATACTGTACACCTTTGTTCATCTTTCTATGCCAGTGACATATACTGGCATTCAGAACCATATGAGGTAGTCCATTAAATAGCAAATGGCCCAAATAGCCACCTGTTGCCATTAAAAAAAAAAAAAGTCAAGGTTTTTTATGTATACCAGATTTGTGTTCCAGATTCCTCAATTTAGGAGGTCAGTATATATTCTCCTTGCTATTTGTTTTTGATTTTTTTTTCCAATGGTAGTTACTTGATTCAACAAAGGTTTTGAAATGTTTGCACGAGGGGGACTTAACTCACTCCCTGCCCATCCAGTTAAAATAGACTTTTGACCTATTTAACTGCCAATGACAGTAAATTTGACTTATTCACTGCCAGACTAGTAAAAATGGATCTTTGATGTCTATAGTCCCAAATGGCAGTGAATGAGTAAGAATGCACCATTGAAGACAATTCAACATACTCCAAAAAGCATGCACAACAAAATAACATCAGACCTTTGGAATAGCAATGAATATATAAGTGAAAATTGGCATAGCTTCAAAATTAAAGGAAGAAAAAAAGGATTGAGTGGAATTGAAAGTTTGCTTGAGTAAGTCGTAACTTTTTCAGTCTAATTAAGAACAACAGAGCCAGCTGTGGAAAGTTAACCTTGTTCTTTTTTTCACGCTGCATTACTACGCTCATCAGTTCAAGATGTTCAGATTTACTCATCTCATTAAAAAAAAAAAAAAAGAGGCTTGCTAATTCTGCAATTTGGCTGCCGAACAGTCCAAGTTGGAGCCCGTCTTTACCCCAAAGTCTGCTGAGACACCTCGACGTCTGCTGAGATAAGTGGTATGGAAATAAGTACAGTTTTGCATTTGAGGAAATGTAGTTAAATATCCACCCTGATTTTCAATTGAATCGCGATTTTATATCAGTTAAAAACTAGTAATGAATAAGAAATGCAAACATTCCCCAACCCACAGTGGCCACAGTTCATATTAAGAACGATAGGAGGAAGGAGGGTAAAATTAGGAATAATCTTTCCGGGGTACAAGGTTCCCTGGGTAGACTGGCTAAATGGGTCAACAGCACATTAGGGAAGCGTATCTTTTGCAGCACGCAGCAACATTTCAGTGGCAAGCCTCCAGACTAAATCAGGTTACTGTAGGAGGTGACATTTTTGGTCCTTGCTTTTGGGCATGTTTCCCATTCGAGCCTCTAGAAAGCGACAATTACTTTACAGCTCCACATGTTTTTTTGACAAGCGTCCTCCTCTGAAGCCTGCTGCGATGCATGCTGCTTTAACAGCTGCAGCAGCCAGATTATCAGCCCCCCCATCCAGAAGTAGCCAATTCTATCAGCTGTTTTACACTCGTGTGCGGTGGATATAAAAAGTCTACACACCCCTGTATGCTAGGTTTTTCTGTTATAAAAATAAGACAGAGAGAAATCATTTAAAAGTAGACTTTAAACAGATCTGATCAGATGGACAGTAAACACAATCTACTTCAATCCAGGAATGTTTTGTGCTGTCATTGATAATAATTCAAAGTTTCGTGGCATTTACGATTTTTTTTTTCAAATTCTTTCCCAATAATTAAAGAAAATGGCAAGTAAAAAAAAAAACGACAATATGTTATATGCAGCCCAACTAGTTGAAACATGACATTCTGCTTAATATTGTATTTGTTTTGAATCCATCTCATGGGGCAGCCGTTTTATGACTGGCTGTTGACTAAAAATGACATCACAGTTGCTCAGGTAACAACAAATCGCAGCGCACCTGTTTCCTGAGTTTGGTCAGGTGACATTCACAAATTGAGAAATGTGATGTCATTTTCAGTGGACATCAAGTGGCAAAAGGGCCGTATGGATTCTGCTGCTTAATTTATAATCCATAAAGACAACATCAGAAACCATGTGTTCATACCAGTGAGGCTTCACAGAACATATTATTGTAAACAATATCTTTGGGTTGAGTTGCTCTTAATTTCTTTTTCCATGTATTGGTTTACCAGTGTTTTGGGGAGAATTCTGGGGATATTTACTGTTACTATGTTTTTTCAATGCATTTAAATGGGCCCATTTACATATAAATTTGGAGTCACTGTATGCAGGACAAGGCCCAATCCCCATGAAAAGCAGGTATTGACCATACAGTAAATAAGCAGGATTTTAAATAGTGATCGCTGGCTATTGTTTTTTTAACTCGCCTATCAGTTATCAGATCTACAATCCTGATCACGTAAAGGCTTTTAAAACCTCCTTAAATGATTTCTAACCTGTAAAATTGAGTGTAATTCCTTGAATTAAATCGTTGTGAAGCAGGAAAACAAATAAAACTCAACTCGGATGTAACTGTTCAGAACTAACCAATCAGATTCATATATCACAAAGTCACGTTAGATAGTGCTCAGCAGACCGTACCCAAAGAAAGTTACGTTTTTCTCATGCGCCTTTCCTGACAATGTCTGGGGCATAGACGTAGTGTTGGGAATGCGAATGACTTGAAATCAGTGTTAGCATAAAACCTTCGCTTTGCTAGAAAGCAGAAAAAAAACGTCCCATCACCTTGAAATCAAGCACAGCCAAGATGCACAGCACGTCTTCTTTCTTTAGACATAAGCAGTGCAAGGTTGGACAAAGCGCCAGTAAAACAGGCAAGAAAATTAATTAGAAGCGAACCCCAGACTTAATTACAGACTCTATTCACAGTGGATACATCAGCGCAAAAGCCTTGTCACAGCACATCAGCGCGAGCTCTCCGCTTGCCGGCACCGCTGAGAGTCAACCAATGAGCAGGCAACGGTGCTCACCTGGCACCCTCCCCCCAACGCTCGCAATGTTCCCAAGTGTCACCGGGACATCATGCGAAGGGCGGTGTGATGACATGAAACGTTTGAAGGGTGCGATTGCTCGCAGGCCTGAACAAGCCAAGAGGCGGGTGACCGATAATGACCTACGCTTTGCCAAAAATAACAATGCCTAATAGTCAGGGGAAGCGATTCCATCTTTGAAATCAATAATAATAAAAGCACTTGCCAAAAGCAATTACCTACATTACAACATACTTTGTGCTGGCAAAATACAAACATTATTGTTTTAAACATTGAAGCAACGCTCCTCCGTGTTTGACATCAAACATCCATCAATGTAATAAGTTGATTGGCCTTTTTGACTTTTGAATTATGCATGATCTAATTATAGCTATAAGTTAGAGATGAGGTATTCCCGAGGCATTTTTTGTTATCGTAATCACATTATGACATGCCTGCGTGGCCTGGATTGCATTTTTGAGGTTGTCGTTTGCACACTATTGCATTGTCATGTTATTGTAGGGAGTTATTTTGTGCGCACCACATCAGAAGAGGAGGCGTACCGCACAACAACATTATGCAATACATCACAGTGTTGGCACATCAATGTTTGGAACCAAAACGATTACAATGAAGTTTGCGTGTGTCACTTCTCAAAAATGACAAAAAAAGAGCAAAGTGTGTTAAAAGGGAAATCAAGCCACAATAATGTGTTCTATAAGCTCACACTAGTGAAAACATTTTGAGTAATATTGCATTTGGGGAGGAAAAATTTAAGATAGACTAAACTTATTGAACAATTTTCAGCAGAAAAAAGGTTATATTTTGTTTCTAGTTCATTCAATAGTGAAAGTGTGTACTTTCCGCATCCGTCATCGTCGGTGACAGCGAGTGATTTAAGAACACATTTTTTCCTGACTGAAAACGACATTGCGTTTGCTCAAGGCTCAGGTAACAACCAATCACAGCTTACCTGTTTTCTATGTTTGCTCATGTGACATCCGCAAGCTCACTGTTATCTTTGACTTGCAAATATTATGTCATTTTCCCTTTATAGCAAGTGTCGAAATGTGTTTTCAAAGGTATGAAATGTACATAAAAATGTAGTTAGTATATTATAGACAAAGTATTCCGTTTTTTTATTGATATAAATGGCAAATAAAGTTTGGGGTCCCTTTAAATAGCAAAATGCACCCATATATGTCTCAAGAGGCGGCCATTTTGACATCTGCTGTCAAATTAAAATGATACCACAGTTGCTCAGGGCTCAGATACTGGAATGACCAATCTTGGCTCCCGTATTTTCAGGGTTTGGGAATGTGATGTTCGCAAACTGAACTGTAACTGCTCATTACCTAAGACTTGTGCATCTATGATGTCATTCCCTGTTGACAGCAAGTGGCAAATTTTGTTTTTAAATGTATTATTTGTACATGATATATAATTTAACTATCACAGTAAAGGCAAAATACGTATTTTTTATTACTGAAAATACTGCAGAATAAGTTTAACATACCTTATAGCAGCAAATTCTACCCGGTTTAATCATTTCAGGCCAGTGGCTGTTTTGCCTCTTGCAGTCGACTGAAAATGACATCATTGTTGACCAAAGACAGCTCACATATTTTCTGAGTTTAGTCATGTGACATTCGCAAGAGTGGTCATCACCTGAGTCCTGCGCAACTGTGGTGGTGTCGCCCTGACCTTCCTATGTGGAGTTTGCATCTCCTCCCCATGCCCGCGTAGGTTTTCTCCGTCTCTGTGTGCCCTGCGATTGGCTGGCAGCTTGTCCAGGGTGCCCGAAAACAGCTGGGATAGGCAGCAGCAAGCCAGCAAACCTAGTGAGGATAAGTGGCTATAGAAAATGGATGGATGGAGCCTGTGCGGTTAAAGTATGTGTGTGGTGTTTGCTACTGCAGAGTTAAACCTTTATTTTAGAGTGCGTGGCTGCGGGGGTTTGTATACGCGCACAAAGCTTGCAGAGGCGTGATGCAGCGCTAAACTTTCTGCACTACCATTGGTACCATTGGTGAAAGCTAAAGGACGGGCAGGCCGACAGAACTAAAGCCAGTGAGCCAGAGCGTCGAATCAACGAGAACTCTTAGCCGAACAGGAAGCAGACGTTCCCAAGCAAACAATTTCCTCGGCACAATTCAAAGAATAGCCACTGATGACTTGCTGTAATGAGGGCCTGCTTTCCATCTCAGCCTGCATGAATGGATTCCACCGACCGAGATGCTGTTTCCCCCTTTGCTCTGTGGAATATAGGATTCTCTCATGCCTAGACATGCCCGGCTTCGTTGTCCCTCCCTTGTTCATTCATTACTCCCGCCAGCCTCTTAACAAGGCCGTGCATTAGCTTGAGAGCGCACTTAGCGCCACTAAATCCAAACTGATACAAATTTGGTGACTTTATGGAGTGATAACGCATCTCGCGATCCATTTCTCAGCGCATCGACTTGATCTGCCGGTGGCAGGCTTCCAGCTGTTTTCCCCCCAACCCGCAGGCGTGGTAACACATACTGTAATCCGGTATGATCAGAGGATAGCGCAAGGACAGGGCTACGATCAATACCCAGGAGAGCATACTGTATCAGTTACACCTACATATGTAGCAGGTATCAGAAATATCAGAGGCTAAATGTGATGAAATGCGATCGTCAAATCAATGACGATGAAAGGTAAAGCACTCAACAGTTATCAGGGATGACGTTGCTCTGTCATAAAAACGAACCTCGTTCTAATCACCCACCATGATTCCCAGGAGTTGATTATCTAGTCAGTATGACCTTGAGCGGAAAAGCTCAGGTATGGCGCCGAATACGAGAGTTTTACACATATTCATAAATGTCCCATATGTTACTGCTGGCGGCTCTTGAGAAAAGTCGCACGTAGCGCAGCCTTGAAAATGCCGTGACCTTGAGCTTGAGCACAGTAAGGAGAGGCGCGAGAGCTCCCATTGATTGTTCCAGTTTAATGACGCTTCGGAATCAAGAGCGGAGCGCAAAAACCGTCACTGTCACGGTTGAAGCAGATGCCGATTAAATTGCATTGCTAAGAATGGCTGCCTGGGCTTGATTACATTGTGTGTATTACTGTGCTCACTCTCCTCTCTGTCCTTCCTCACCCTCTTACCACCCCCCCTCCCTTCCATCTCTCCTTTCCTGTTGCCTTCTCCTCAATCTCTGCGATTTCCTACCCAGTGGGTGGCACTGGCCTCGCTGTTCTTTATCCTGGTTTCCATCACCACATTCTGTCTGGAGACCCACGAGGCCTTCAACCCCATCATCAACCGCACCGAAGTGGAGCTGGTGGGGAACGTCACGGTGGAGCACACCTACCAGGAACCAGAGACGGCGGCCTACCTCACCTACATCGAAGGAGTTTGCGTAGTGTGGTTCACTTTTGAATTCCTCATGCGAATAACTTTCTGTCCAAACAAATTTGACTTCATCCGGAACGCGCTGAACATTATCGACTTTGTGGCCATCCTGCCCTTCTACTTGGAGGTGGGTCTCAGCGGGCTCTCGTCAAAGGCAGCTAAGGATGTGTTGGGATTCCTCCGAGTGGTCCGCTTCGTTCGGATCCTGCGTATCTTCAAGCTCACTCGCCACTTTGTGGGTCTGAGGGTGTTGGGCCACACGTTGAGAGCCAGCACCAACGAGTTCCTTCTCCTCATCATCTTCCTCGCCTTGGGTGTCCTCATCTTCGCAACCATGATCTACTACGCGGAACGGATCGGCGCCAACCCCAATGACCCTCGAGCCAGCGAGCACACGCAGTTCAAGAACATCCCGATCGGATTCTGGTGGGCCGTGGTGACCATGACGACCCTGGGCTACGGCGACATGTACCCTCAGACCACCTCTGGTATGCTGGTGGGAGCCTTATGCGCCCTGGCAGGTGTGCTGACCATCGCTATGCCTGTTCCTGTGATTGTCAACAACTTTGGAATGTATTACTCCCTGGCCATGGCGAAACAGAAACTACCAAAGAAAAAAAATAGGCATATCCCACGGGCTCCACAACCTGGCTCTCCGAATTTCTGTAAATCAAGCATCAGCTCACAACATCAGAGTCCTGTGGCCCACGACGACGTTTTCGAGATAAAGTTTCAAGGTAGGATGAAGCTTTTTTATCTGTGGAACTAAAACATTCCCATAACTTGTTGCCTCATCAACAGCTTGCTGGCCTGAAAAAACACATATCACTGTTCGGCTGTTTCTCTCTTCCCACACTTCAGTCAGCTGATGAGTCAGGCATGAGATTAAACAGCAGACTTTCCCAGCGCATGATCAATAAAATACATGATTTTCTAACTCTGAATGGAGGGAATAGAGATTTCGGCAATTCTTTAGTAGATTTGTGCTTGACTGTTGAGAACTTCAGTGATCCATTCATTTTTTTTCTTTTTGTAAAGAGCAAAATGTCAGGCATATTCACGTTTTACAATGGTAAGAACATGCTGCTCAAAAAGAAGACATACCTAAAACACTCACAGTACGGGACTCCACCATCTTTGAACTATTATTACTATTATTATTATTACTATTAAATGTAATTTAATTTTATTTTAAAATTTGAGATCTGTTTCTGCATACATAATATATGTTTGAAGAGAATGCACAGAGACTGAAAACCTACTACAACTATCATATCAAATGACATGCGTTAGCAAGCAATTGTATTGTTTTTCTGATTTGAATTTTCCTGACGTTTTGAACGCAGCTAAAACCATGTTAAGTTTCCCCTCTAATGCTATGTACAATCTTCAGCAGCTTTGTTTGCAGTAGCAGTTATCCACTGAAGTTGCATATTGATCAGTTTTTATGACAAGGCCCAAGACTGTTAGCTTGCAAGCTAGCGGTTCTTATTGCACTGTGGAAAGTTTTATGATTACACTTTTGGATATATTCCTCCCCCTCACACTACATAATAAATTGAGCATCTTTGTTTGGATTAGCAGTTATCCATCGAAAAAAGGGGGAACTCAGTTTTTATACCTAACCGCAAGTCTGTTTTAAGCTAGCTGGCGGCTAGCGCATCTAGTACTGTAGAAAGTCCTATAGCTACATGGTTGGCTAAATTTAACTTTAAGTTGATATACCTTTTTACAGCGTTAGAGAGTGGAGATTTAAAACTAGATTTTAACATGTTTGAAGCCATAGACAAGGTGATATTTTGGTGTGGTGTGTCAAACGTATATGTTCATTTTCACTTTACAGGGGCTTTAATGTATTCTATCTTAGCACATGTGCCTTCCCTGTACTTAGTGGGTAATCCCACTAACCAACGAACTGGCTAACAAACTGCAAACCAAACAGCGGGCTACCTCCCGCACTTACATTTTTACCTCGGTAAATATACAGAGCCCATATGTGCACACAAACGTTAGTAAGACAGATTGCAAGGTAAACATTACACAGCAGCTACACAATGCATAAAACAGTCCACATATGGAGCCACTGCGCGGACACCAGATATTAAACCTAATGTTGAAGATGGCTAGATGTTTTTCCCCCTATGCGCTCTTTTATTTGTTCCTTGTTGTATGTTAAGATTCCAAGCTGAACGGCGAGGCTGCTAACGCCGCCCTGGCCAACGAGGATTGCCCTCACATCGACCAGGCCATATCTCCCGAGGAAATCTTCAGCCCCAGCGAAAGAGAGCGGCCCTGCTTCCTGGTCACCACGGCCGAGCGGCCCAACCACACGGGGGGAAGAGTGAGGAGGGGTACGTACAGTAACAGCCAATCACAAGCCCCCGTAAGATACTGACACGCTCTAAGGCCCTAGACAGGACACGCCCCCTTTTATCTCCCCTTCTTTGCTGAGTGTTAGTACTCACACTCACCAAAACACACTCACACAACTGCAAACCTCGTAATGCGACACCTTCACAGCTTCTCCTCAATTATTCCCTAGGGAATTGTACATAATCCGAGTTAAGGCCAAGCACAATCACCGCAAATGTCAATAATAGTTGTCTACATCTACATAATATATTTTTTGATACCATGCATAATGTAATACCCCTATTTATTTACCAGTAAGAAAAAAAAATATTTTGAAGATTTATAAGATCTAGAATGTGCTGTCTTACATGCTTAAGAATATATTGATGTGCTATGTGTGTACCAAGTATGTATGTATGTGTTTTTAATGATAAATACCATGTGGGATCCTGACTTTGAGTACATTGCTCTTGGCCATAATGGTGCATGAAGTGTCTTGCTGATGGGTGCTATCAGAATGGTGGAGGAGCACAACACAATTTGAGATTTCATCTCTAAAGAGGCTTAGTCCCACTTTTTTGATTGAAAACAAACATTCCCAATAACGCTACAGGTGCGTCCCAAAAAACACAAGTATCGCCAGTAGCTGTACATTCCCTTACCTGAGGTGCCTACCTTTTATGGTGTTCTACTCCGAACCATTCCAGTACCGCCCGGTGCATGCCCTTGTAACTCCGGATGCACTCAATGCATGGAGAAATTTGATCTGTCTCAAGTGTGTGTTGACCTCTCTTTGGAGACAAAAACAAGAAAGCAACAGGTGTAGTATTACCAATGAGGAGCACAAAAAAAAACAAAAAAACATGTCATGGATCCAGTGCTGCGGTGTACTCAGAACGTTCTCTGTTTTTCAACTGAAGGTTATGAAAAGCCTTGGAGCCTTAACAGCATGTCTGGCATGAGCGGGGATGCCTCTGGAGTGTCCTCAGTGTCCGCCCTGCCCTGCAGCCCACCCTGTCTAATGCAGCACTCACATTCTCCCATCCCATCCATTATGTAGCATGGTTGAGTAGCAGATACAATGCCATTGGAAGGCCAGTCCGCACTTCTCCGTATCGTTTTCTGTCAAAGGCCCCCTCCCTCCTTTTTTTTTGGTTTCTTTTGACACCGTTTCTGATTTCTCATTTTTATTTTCCTGGAAAACTGCATCTCGACTGTTCCGATACTC